>NC_045593.1:78809603-79109603 GCF_009819795.1 Aythya fuligula | reverse complement strand
GCGCATCACGAAGCAGCGGCTTGCGTTTGGGTGCGGGGTGAGGTGCACAAAATGCGCTGAGGGCCTGTGTGTCGGAACGGAAATACCTCCAATGTCAGAGAAAGAACGCATTTCATTGCAAGCTCGGAGGTAAAACCGGAGCTTTAGGGAAGGGTTGTCACCCTGCCACTTACTGGCACTTAGTGGTAGACAAAGGGCTTGTAAAAGAAAAAGTTGGAAGCTATTGTGAGATGGGAACCAATGGACTAGGTGACTTAACAGGCCGTTCCCACTCCTGGCTGCGCGATGTTTCTCCCTCTTGTCATACAATAGCCCGGCCATGGACCGGGGCTGTGCCCGCAGAAGGGCTCCTTCGCTGATGCTATTGAGTGCATTCCTCTCGCTCAGCATTTCTATTAACTTTTAATGCAGTACTACTACGGGCTCTTATACTGTAAGGGCAGGTAGAGGGGAAGCAAATCACGGACAGAAAAGATCTGAAGAGCCTTTTGTCTCCCGCTGGACAATTAGTACTTATTTCACTCTTCTGGATTCATGCGGCAGGCTGGAAAAAAAATAAATAAATCATCCATCTGCACCAATTTTGCCAGCCACAGCTCTGACAGGCGACCTCGGCGCCCCCCACCCCGTGCCGTTTCCATAATTTCACCCTAGTCCCGATTCCCGAGCCAGAGATTTCCAGGGTAAGGGGCAGGCTGGCACCACACCTCGGGGGCGGCTGGGAGGAAGGGCGCCCCCGAATTTTGCCAGGTGGGATGCTGAGAAGGGGCGAGGGGGCGAGGGGGGGCCTCCAGCCAAAACTTTGCGTCCCTCTCCCCGAGATAAGGGGGTCGGAGGGGATGCAGGGGGCTATGTGGGAGAGGGTGGGGGAGAGGACACCCTCTCCCCTTTGTCCCCCTCCCCCCGCTTTCCTTCCCCCCCCCCTCCTCCCCTCCCCTCCGGAGCCGCTCGGGGGGCCGTGCGGGCGGCAGGCAGGGAGGGAGGGAAGGAGGGCAGGAGGGAGGGGGGCTGCGGAGGCGGAGGCAGCGGCGGGACGGAGGCCGGCGGCCGGTCGGTGCTGGAGGAGCGGCGGCGGCACCTGGCGGGCGCGGCGGGGCATCCTTCTCGCCGCGGGTAGGGCGGCGGCAGCGGCATCGGGAGCTGCGCTCGGCCCCGGGGCCGAGCCGGGAGGGACCAGCCCAGCCTCACGCCTCGCCTCGAGGAGGAGGAGGAGGAGGAGTAGGGAGGAGGAAGAGGAGGAGGTGGAGGCTCCGCCGGCTGCTCGCTCCGGCAGAGGCTGCGCTGCCGCGGGAGGAGAGGGGACCATGAGCCGCACCGTGCTGGCCTGGCTGGCGCTCTGCGGGAGCCTGGCGCTCGCTCGAGGTGAGCCGTCGGGGGTCGGGGGTCGGGGTCGGGGGTCCCAAAAGTCTCAGCCCAAGTGCGCGGGTGCCGGGCGGGCGCGGCCGGCGGTGGGTGCCTCCGGTGAGGCTGCCTTTTTGTTCGCGGCTGGGCATGGCACGGACTTAGCTCCGCATCCCAGGCAGAAGCCGACCAGCCTGCCCCTCCACGGGCACGTTTTGTTTCCCAACTACGCTTAATGAGCGGGGTGAAGACATGCCGGGAGGGCTGAGACGTAACCCAGACGAGCGGCTGGGAAGATTTAACAATACCAGCAGAGCTGTCCACATCTCCTTTTTATTTATTTATTTTTATTTTTATTTTTTTCCTTCTTTTCCCCCCCGCCACACCGCCCCAATCAGCCGTCTTCATTTTAATTTGAAGGCTCGGGGAGCCGGAGGTCCAGCAATCCGCGGAGCAGTTTGCAAACATGTTCGGGGACTTCAGCTTCGCGGCAGCATTGGACAGCTCTCCTCAGGCTCCCCTTTTCCTGCTGCTCTTTAACTAGGGCACCTCCGTCTAAAACATCAGCGGCGCCTTCTCCATCTCTCACCCACCCCCCCCAACAAGCTCGGAAAAAAAAATCCCCAACTCCAGAAAAATAACTTTATGAGTTCTTTTCATCATTATTTGAAATAAGCCTTCACCGTAAGCAGAGTGGGGTTGCCGACTCCTTATTTAAAATAAAAAGAAAAAAAAAAGTTGTCAGGGCTGACCCGGCGGCGGTGCGGGGGGGAGGACGGGGACCGGCGGAGAGGGGAGGAAGGCTCTGGGGTTGGCCGGAGATCACCTGCCCGGTCCCGGCCACCACCACATCCTCTGGGGACGACCTCCGGCACCCCCCCGCCGTCCCTGGAGGCTCCCCCGAGCCCCGGCTGCCGGGCACGGGTGAGGATTTTCGGCCGCCGGGAGCTGCGGCCTCGCCCCCCGGGTGGGGGCTGCTGCGGTCCCTCCATGGGCAAGGCACATCTTGGGGGTGGGGGAAATGAGGAAGACCTTGTTGTTGTCCTGGCTGTACCTCCCCGAAACTGAGTAGAACAAGTGTTATCCCGAGGACTCAGGGAGTATTTTCATTGACTGCGACCTGTTCTCGTCATTGTTCACTTTTTTTTTTTTTTTTTTTTTTAATTTTAAAATGAAACCCATGAACCGATGTATCAGTAAAATTGAATATTTTATCAGATCTTAAATTATTCAGCACGGTGGCTCCTCAAAATCCAATAACATTCACACGGTTGCAGTGAGCATGTGATAGCTTATGCAAGATGTCATTGTACCTGCAGTTTATGCCTAAAGTCTTTTAAGCAAAAGACACTGCAACTGGCACAAAGTCTAGATGTGCCATTTGGCTTTGCCTTGGGCTTCTGTAGGATTTTGTGGGGTTCACACCTAAGAAGTTTTTTCATTTAAGTCCATGATTTTGCAATGTTTTTAGGTGACTTCAGACCACAGAAAACTTCACAGATATTCTAGAGCTGAGAAATAGGAAGAAAGAGTCCATTTGTTCTGTTCCTGCTTGGGCTGTGATTGTTCAGTTAAGGGTTTGTCCTTGGGTTTCAAAATGGGACAGAAGAAAATTATACAGTCTTTTAATGCTGAAGCAGAATAAAATGCTGCTTGACAAGTCTGATATAGTGGGTTAATTTTGCTCGCTGTCATAATGTTTACTTTTAATAGGTCTTCTCAATTTATGTAGACTCTAGGCACTGTAACTAAGAAACTCATCAGAGAGCAGTTTTTGAACGGTGCAAAACTTTTTGTGCATCGTTTGAACATTACTTCCTGATGAGTCCGTTCACATAATGGAGTATAATGAATGTATCATGAAAACCTACAGTAATGTCATCTGTGCAGTGGTCAGTTCTTTCTTGCTTTCTTCAGGGGTAAATTCCAACTGCAGATCAAAGTTAAATTATACGGTTCATTTCAGACTTGTGTTTCAAGTCTGCCGTCAAATAGAAAATACCAATTGTTTGTTTGTTGGAGCACTGAAGAGTAATGATGGAGATCAAATTCTGGTCGATTTATCACATCTTAAAAACCTTTTTTTGCTTTTTGCGTTTGGAACACATGCATAGTATATCAGCAAATCATCTTTTTTTCTTTAAAAAATGGGAGAGAGGGATGGGGGAAGGGTTGCAGGAGAGGATGAAAGTCATCCCAGTGGAAGACTGGAATTACCTTCTCTGTGGCTGGTCTGACAAATTTGCAATCTCATGCACAGAAACAGGAGTCTGATTTTCAGAGATGTGTTTGTATGCATGTATATGATGAAGGTAGGCTTCAAGGGTGCAGTGACTTCTACTCCCTAGCTTGCAAGAAAGATGCAGTTGAATTTTTAATGAGGGATATGCTTTTATATTTCTAAACAGCCATAAAGGTTCACATTTGCTTTTGTTGCTGTTCCCTCATCAAATCAGAACAAGAGCAAATCTGATGTTCCACCGTGCAGCAGACAGACAGTAACTACTAGAGTGACTACAGAGACTACAGGAGATTATTTCAGGTGGAACAAATATAGGGCAACAGAAGTAGAGCAAATAGGAACATTTTGTAGGAACATTATTGCCAATAGATTTTTGGAACAGTGAGTGAAGATTGGGATCAAATGTGGGGAAAACATAATTGAAAACTGGTGGCTATCTTAGTCCCCAGATTTACTTCATGGAGCAGGGCAAACTGATCAGCTGTGGTAATGGTACGATGTATTCCATGTCTATGTATTGAATGGTTTTGCAATAGGATCTTCTGAAGATTTACCATCTGAGTTGTCTTTGTCATGGAGCTGATCCTTAAATTGTATTGTACATTTTCATTTTCCTTGTTGCTGAGTTTTTAGGTTTTGTTTGCCTAAAAGTGATAGTGACATTACTGAAATCAAGCAAAGATCTTTCTCGAATTTGTGACTGTGAGCCTGAGATAAAATATTTTGGAACTTTCAAGGAACTGTTTCATAAATATTGCTTTTTCTCCATTACAGTGGGAACCTCCACTCTCTCTGAGGCTTAGAAGTGTCTATAAAATCTCTTTCTGCAGCTGGAATGAGCTGCAATGAGTAAAAATCCTGAGAAACAAGAGAGGTAAACTGTATGTTTGTTCACATGCAACTGTGCCAAGAGACCGAGAAGATCACAGACACTTTTAAAGACCAAGATTCCTGTTTTACTGAACACACCTTTGCCTTTTTGGTTGGCATCTGCTTCTGTACAAACTGCTGACAGTGTGACCCTGCATAATGATTTCCACTGTTCTTTTAACAAATTACATTTGTATTCAAATTGATTTTCCATGACTGTTCCAGAAAGCATATGGCAGATACTCTCTTTCATCCAGTCCGTGTCTGGTCAGCCTAGGACAGAATTTGATGTCAAGCCTTGCGTTCTTATAACTGGATTTAATAGTGCTGGTTGTGTTGTTTTCTTTTATTTTCTTTTATTTTTTTAACGTTCTTTTATTTTTTCAAGTATCCAACTTTGTTTTTCTCTGCCCTACCTACTTAAATTCTGTACATCTTCTTTCAAAGGATATATTTCATATAAAGCTGTGTTTCAATGATAGCGTAGTGAAAAGGGGTACTGTATTATTTTTCATCCTTCCCCCATTTCTCCAGTTGGCATCCAACTGAAAATCAAGGAAGTGATCCACTTTGGAAGTTATTTCAAAAGACAAATGCTTTGCATTAGGATGTTGATTTTTATGCCTTGAACTAGCCATTTATACAGCACTTATCAACACAGCAGCCGTGGCATACTCACAGCCAGATATCCCATCAATGTAAGTAAAGATACCAGGACCTGGCCGCGGAAAAGCAGTGCTTAAAGAGACTGCAAACGTCAGAGCAAATATATGTTATTCTCAAACTCCTTGTGAATCTCATAGCAGTCAGCATGATATTGTTTTTTATCTCTCTCTTTTTAAAAAAAAAAAAAGCATTTACACATTTCAAACTTACGTAAGCCCCAGAGCCAACAGCATATCTGAAGTCTTAGAGAACCATCTGCATTGTACTACAAATTATGCTGGGCTTCTTTGTAGCATATCTGAGGCCTAGCTGCCTCAAGTTTGAAAATATGTATTGAGGATCAAAACGCTGTTAATTTATTTTGACTTTAAAAGCATTTGTACGGTGAGAACATTAGCTTCATTTTTATTAGTCAAACAGCACACTAGAAAATGAAAGATGAGTTATGAGATTTAAACCCAAATAAGTATTGTAAGTACCTTAACATTTGCAAACTTAAAAACCTTGGAAAATGCTGTAATATAATTAATGGAGGACCTACACACATATTTAATTCAAAGGGTGTGAAGTGAGGAAATAAGGGGAAAGCCAACATGAGCCTAGTTTCAGTGCAATATATCACTGATAATAGGTCTAGGTTTCCTCTGTAGGGAACTTAGGTTGTACAAGACCTTATCTTAGAGCGAGAGCTGCTCACTGTGTGTACTGACAGTAGGATAAGCCTAATGTCCTAGTGGTATGTATAGAGCACTAAAGCAACAGAGCTTTTGTGCACTTCTTAATGCACAATCAATGAGTTGGCCCACCTGAAAACAAAAACTGTGAGCACAAACTTGGGCACTGGATATTACTTAAGGGTCCCAGAAATTTAGAGGTGCAGAATTTGTGCATGTCTGTCATGTGCAGGTGGTTTGGGATCTTGCAAAATCTCAGTTAAGGTATTGTGGGAATACACTTAACACTTTTGGTGGTGGTGGCGGTTGATCAGCAAGCTGTGCTACTTTCAGTCACAGCATTGATATTCTATTTTAAGTTTAAGAAGTTGAGAAATTAAATAGACTATGGTCCACACTAATAAAAAGTCAAGCTAACCTAGCTAATAATTGCAGCATGTGGTGTGTGAGTGAATGCATTAGCCTATGAAACACATGTGAAAAGTTAATTTTTCATGCTGCATAGTAGCCACATACGTATATAGTGAGCATATCCATCCTCTTCAGCTAGTGTGCAGTGGAATTATGTTCACTTATGTGCCACACATCTAGTCTGGTACTTTGTAAACCATTTTCAAAATGTTTAGGTAATGTTAAATAAGACTTCATTGTTGCATTGATGCAGAGCTCCATAGTTCAAGGCAAAATCTATTGCATTTGGCAAAAGCAGTAAACATTTAAAACTATTTTTGAGACTTATGATTGTTTTCTTCACTTCACCTCCCAAAACTTCAGTTTTGGCCACTTGTAGGCAAAGGCTCAAAGTCACAGGACTTTAATGGAAGTTGTTTGAAAATACAGAGGAAAGTATTCATCTGCATGGTTCACATGGAGAACCCAGCATATCTTAACAATACCACTTGTGCCTGCAGAAGGCCAGTTTCAGGAGTCAGGACTTGAGACATAGTATTTTAAGCAGTATACCTGAGCATGAAGATGACAGTGGGGAGGAGCAGGAGATGGAGGATGGTCAGTAGGCACAGGGAGATCTGCTCCTTGCTTGGAGCCTGGGCAGGAGCTTTGTACATCTGAGTGGGAAACTGAAGGTGCAAGCAAGGATGTGGACAGCATGGGTTTGTGTCAGCTCTGAAGTGTTTCAGGCCAAGGTTTTAAAATGAGAGTCTCAATTTTGTTCTCTTATGGAACAGGACTTTTTCAGTGTTTTGCAAACAGCCTTCTTTTCCTTCTTCCTGTCCTGTTCCCTTGCAACTCATTGTTTTTCTCAGTTGTTTTCAGTTTTAAACAGCACAAGGCACTTGTGCATAGCCAGACTGTGGCCCTTCTGTAAGGAGAAAGCTACTGTTTAGGCCTAGAGGACATTTTTTTTTTTTTTTTTTTTTTTTTTTTTTTTTTTTTTTGTCTTTGAGTGTTCTCCCAACAGCAACTTTTTGACATAGATGAAAAAAATTGAAAGAGATGATTGCTTTGCCAATTTTTAGCTGAAGTAATTTTATTTGCCACGCTTCTATGTAGGGAGGCTGACAAAATTTTTATAAAAACTGCTTTTTTCCTATCATTGTCAAGATGCTGTGTCAACCTGTATAATTATGGAGAGCTGTGACAGCAGTGGGTAAATAACAGTAATTTCTGCCCTGTGATTACTCATGTCCGTAGGTTTCTACAACAGCAATGTTACAACAGACAATTTAGAAAATACTTTTGGATAAGACTTATATATGCCATGCATGTGAAAAATAGAAAATAAAAGAGGGTTGATTTATTTTAGTTTTAACATTTACATCTTTCTGTCCATCTCCCCCTCATGTACGACAGCCTCTGTCCCTGCTGGATATCATTGCACACAAGCATTGCCTTTAATCCAGGCTTGCTCTCTGATTATTCTCTATTACAGTCCCATAGGCTGTACCACTTTAATCTGTTTGCCAGTTTTCATTTTTCCAGCTAAGTATTATGTTTTGAGACAGTGGCATGGGCTTTGAGACTGTTTTTTTTTTTTTTTTTTTTTTTTTTTGTTATTCTTACCCTTGGCAGTTTGGGCTTTCAAAACAGAGATGGAGAAAACATCATTTGCTGCGTAACTTGTCAGGTTTCTTACTTGTGTGAGGAATTGCACTGGATTGTCTTACAAGGACTTTTGTAGGTTAAAAAAGAAGATCTAGTAGCTGATTGCTCTCAGATGCTATTCCATAACTATTTAAAAACCACTGAACATCCATTTATTTGAACAATTCCAAGGAAAAATTAGATCAATACAGTGAATGGTATACAGTGTGGATGGGGAAATTATATGCTGTTGTCATGAGAAGTAGCTAAAATGATCTAGTAGTTCTCTTCTATTGTACGTTCTACAGATATTTCTTTAATGATGCTTTTGTCTAATTTCTTAGATGTCTCTTTTATGGCTTACCTCCTGACCTCATATAAAATGATGCAGCAGTTATAAGCATTCCTTCAGGATAAAAACCAGCATCTTTAATAATGACTTTCATTTCCCTAGGTGTGATCAATCCCATCCTGTTCTAACCTCTCGGCTTCCTTCACCAGGCTTCTATTTAATCTGGTGTACTTGCTCGGATGCATGTTGTCTTCTAGAAATGCTGCATTGTCATACCCTGCATCCTTATGCATATGCTTACTCTCTGTGGTTCCTGTGGATGACAGTTATCATTTTTAATTGTAATTAACTGAACTCCTCCCGAAAGGTAGATCTTTGATTCAGCCTGCTACTGAAGTCACAGTGGACAGACAGAGATCAGGAAAGGAAAAAAATAATAATTCAAGCAATGTCAGACTGTCCTGGTTTCAGTTAGAACAGAATTAATTTTCTTCCTAGTAGCTGGTGGAATGCTGGGTTTTGGCTTAGGATGAGAAGAGTGCTGATAACACCCCGATGTTTTAATTGTTGCAGAGCAGTGCTTATACCAAGCCAAGGACATCTCAGCCTTTTGCTCTGTCCTGCCAACAGGCAGGCTGGGGGTGCAGTAAGAGCTGGGAGGGGACAGACCCAGGACAGGTGACCCAAACTAGCCAAAGGGGTATTCCATACCATCTGACGTCATGCTAAACAATATATAGGGGTGGCTAGCCGGGGGGAGGGGGCCGGACTGCTCGGGGTTAGGCTGGGCATCGGTCAGCGGGTGGTGAGCAATTGCATTGTGCATCACTTGTTTGTACATATTATTATTACTTTCCTATTATCACCATTGTAACATTATTGTTATTATTGTTATTATTATTTTGTTATTATTATTTTCCTGTCTTATTAAACTGTCTTTATCTCAACTCACGGGCTTCACTTTCCATTTCTCTCCCCCGTCCCAGAGAGGGAGGGGGGAGGGTGAGCGAATGGCTGCGTGGTATTTAGCTGCCAGCCGGGTTAAACCACGACACAGACGTACTCAGAAATGTAGTCTCAAATAATGTAGTCAAAAATCAAAGCAACATTCTGAGTCAGAGCCCTGAATTCTGCTGAGTAAAGCGTGGTTGGCAATATGTAGTGGCTGCACATTAAGGCTACATCTATATTACTTCACACATCAAGAACACTTATTACTCTAGTGTGCCTCAGTATCCTTCAGTATGGTTGGGTAATTATGTGCTAATATACAGCTATAGTGCTGCGTGTGGGTAAAAGTAGGGTAGTAAAAGTTGTGGCTCTGACATGTGGGTAGAGATGCTGCTGCTTGGCCTCTGGAGGGGTGAGGAGTAAGGTCTAGTCTTCTCATTCCATGCAGTTTGCTACTGCTAAGCATCAGGTGATTTGAGAAACTTCGTTGGGTGTTTGGTGGCAAAGCTCCTCTAGTTGCTGTTTGCCACTAATTTCTGTAATTCCAGCACTGGTGACGATCTTAAACAGAGCAAAAGAAGACTGCATTTCTCTGCAATGCTGGTTTTCTGATAGTTCAGCTTCTTGGGTGACTTAGTGGTAGGACTAGCCAAGGCCCAGTGCGGGTGCTATGAAAGGTGTTGGGAAGTGGGAGACAGCAGTGAGTGTCATGGTGTTGTTGGACACTGGATGTGTCCTCACATTCTTTCTACAAGGGAAATTACAGATCCTTTTCTCAGTGACAGCTTTGGTGTTTTTTCCTGAGAAATAGATTTCTGGACCTTCCCCTAAGAGTGCTTGCTGGCTATCAGTGTTTTTGTGAATGTCCCAAGACCGTTTTTCAGTACCAAACAGGTGAACTTAAACCATATTGAGCAGTAACACAAGCTTGCTTGTTTCTCTACCCTAGGCAGAAAATGCCAAGCTCCCTCCCTGTCCCATGCGTGTAGTTATATATCATCTACTGCAGAGACCAGGTACAAAAACCATACCTGTGAGTATGTGTTGAGTTCCTGTCTGTGTGCACTTGCAGTACCTTCCTGCAGGCAGAGGAGCAAGCTCTGTGTTTCTCCTGCCACCTCCCAGCCCAGAGGCATGCTGTCTTACTGTCCCAGGGCCAATCAAGTGCTGATTAACAAAAATGTTCCTGGTAGGCTATTTTGATGACAGTAGATTACAGTGTTTTTCTTCCCTAATTACTATGTACAAACTATTTAGCTTGTGGATAAAGATCACTCCCTGGCCACAGAGAGCAGTCAGGAGGAGCTGCCTCCCTGCCAGACTCTCCCTTTGCTCATTCGTGGGCAAGCAAACTGCTTTAAGCTGTTGGTGAGGAGACGTGGCTCTGGCTCCTCCGTTTGGGCTAACTGAAGCCTGAGCAGGGGGAGAGAAGCAGCCAAAATTAATGAGTAAACCATGACATGCTTCAGTTACTCCATGGGGAAACTCTTCAAAATGTAGACCTAAAATATTTCAGTTATTTATTCTGGTAGCAGTTCATGTGAATGTATGCCTGTTGAGTCTGGCCATTGGGTTGGACAAAGGTGCATCCTTCAGTGAGTACGTGACTTGATGAAGTGCTGTGCCATTCCCAGTGGCAGCATCCCTTTGCCCCAACCTTACACACTAGCTCTGTGTCTCTTCCTGGGGTCTGAAACCAGTGGTTGATTAATTTTTACCAATTTGGTGTGCTGACAATTTTTTTTTAGTATACAAGTTTTGAAAGTTTTTGTATGTTTCCTGTAGAAAGCAATAAATAATTAAGTATAGGTAAACTACTTTCTTTTCCAGTAGGAGACTTAAATCTCAACTAAACGTTTACTTTTAAGGCAGGGGAGAGAAGGAGGAAAAACCCAAAACTGAGCCCCAAGTTAACTGAGATAAAGATTAATCAGATTACATATTTATAATGAGATTACATATTACATACAGTTTTCTGAACTGGGCACTACCATTTTCCAAGCTGAAGAACTGTAGCAAGACATAAAGGAAGTTTTTTTCTTGCATGTTTTTGGAGGTTCAGGAAGGTATTCTTTCACCCTGTAGATCTTCTAATCTGGCAGATATTCCTAATGTTTTATGCCAGCATCTTCCATAGCAACCTTTTTTTTTTTTTTTTTTTTTTTTTCCCTCCTCTTTTCTTGAAGTGTTTGCACTTTCCAGATGCTACAAAAAGCATCCCTGAAGTCTGAAGACAAAGGTCAATAGATCATATTGAAAGGCATCTACTTTCAAGAAAAATAATGAAATTTGATGTCTTACATCTACTTATCTAGAGCCTGGATGGGAGGTCTCGTGTAGCGTAAGTCTCTGCACTGCAAATATTGCAGCTGGTTGCACATGGATTTCACAGTGTATGTGTGGTGTTAGCATGCTAGTGATATTTACCCAAAGACTTGCACGGATCTCACAAACAGGTAATCTTCTAGAATTGCTGTTTCAGGAAAACTCTTAGTTGGAGTTATTTTGGTGTTCCTGCTTTATTACTGTATATGCAAGAGATTCTCATTTCTTTTCCATTTTCAAAATGAGGTGTTAGAAGCTTTTAAAATTCAAATTGCAAATGCCCAGTCTGTTTACAGCATGGTATATGTATTTTGTAACAGTTGGAATAATTTTTAAAAGCCTTTAATATAGGATCTCAGAACAGATTTTCTGTAGAAAAAGCAGCTTCAGAACGGGTATAGTTTTGTTCTGCCCATTTTCCTGTTAAGATATAGCAGTAAAATTACTGAAGATTTTAGACATATTACATCTGTTCTTTGAAAGAGAACAGCATAAAAGACATAAAATTACTGCTCCAGTAGATTACAATCTGTAGTGTATATCTGCTGAAACTGACTTTATAGGTGGTGCTTCTTCTAAATTGATGTAGTTTAAAAATAAAATACTAACTTCTTTCGGCTCATACCTTCCTCAAGCAGTGCAATAATGCTGCATCATATCTCTGCTCTTCAGCCACGTAGGCTGTTCCTGGAGGCTGAGCTCTGGGGAGCAGACTGAAGGCCACGATGTAGGGACAGAGATGCTCTACCAGGGAAGGATGATCCTGTGCAAGGTGCTTGCTGTTGCCGTCAGGGTGGAAAGGGAGTGTACTTAGTCTTTAGCCTCTTTAGGGCAGAGTACAGACCTTATTTTCCTGATGGGAATGAGCACTCAAAAGAAATCATGTCTGTGTGGTATGTTGCCAGTGTGCAGATGTCGCTATATGATCCTGTATATACAGGACCACTCATAGGTGGTCAGTCTTTGAATGTGCTGCAGTGGTGTAAATTGTAAAATAAATGTATTGGCAGGAGAGGATGGGGAATTACTGTATGGCCCTGCAGTGTTTGTGGTGGCTTTTGACTTATTCTGGCAGATCTGTAAGCACTGACACAAGGCAGATCTTTATGTAGTATTTATGTTCCGCAATGTTCACCAAAAAGTGAATAATGGTAATGGCATTTGTAAAGAAAAAAGGGTTTCTGCATTCAGTACAGCCATTTTAGGCTTTCCAATTTTATTTATTTATTTATTTATTTATTTTTCTGGGATCATTTCCCTGCATTAGAAATTACTATATTTATCCTTGGTATCTGTGTAGTGACCTAGTTTGTTTATCACTAACTACTCAGAATTTTTACTGTTGCCTAGAAGAGTAAAGAGGTGTGTATTTATATTTGTGGGAAGAGAGACGTGCAGGTCTCTTGTTTGTTTGCCTGGGCTTTTTATTTCTTCAAGCCTGGCTTTTATGAGGTCCTACTTTCTTCCTCTGCACAAAGGGTTTCCGTGCCTTTTTCCCTTCCGTTTTCCTGGAACTCTTGTGATAAATTGAAAGCTTTCTAATAGATCTAAAAATTATCAGTGTTACATGCGATAATGGCCAAGGTCTAGAGTCAGCCACAATTGCAGTACAGTTAGGGCAGAAAATGCAGACAAAAGGCTTCACTTTGTCAAACGCAGTGTTATTTCAAAGTGTTTTTCACATTTAAGGTTTATATTGTACCTTAAACCACTTCTCTTCTCTGGACTATTATTTTATCCTTTTTTTTTTTTTTTAATACATTTTTCTTTTTCCCTATCATTGAATGGACATGAGCTTATGGATTTCTGTTTTTTCAGTTGATGCTTCAAAGACCGAGGACCCTGGTAGATATTAATCCAAGTTTGATGTTGAAAGTAGGTTGCTCTTCACATTTAACTCTTTCAGGAATCTGGATTTTCGTGGCTTCTCTCAGCTTTAGTAACCCTGGGACACCTCCTGTGAATACAGTGGAATAACTTTACACCAAAGCTTCCCCTAAATTAATGCCAGTGTTTGGCAAAACCTTTACTTGTATTGCAAGCTGTCTCTTTATGTTCAAATCAGGTAACTAAATCTTCAAATCGTATATGTAGGTTTATTATTAGTGTTGGTAAATTTGAGGTTTATATGGTTTCACAGAACCTTCAAGAGCTGCAGTAGAGCTCATTACAGAATGGGCTAAAACCTCTCTGAGATTTTGTTTTGTTTTATTGCATTTTCGGGTTTGGACTCCTTTCTCTCTCAGGGAAAAACATAGAGGAAAAACTGCCAGCACTGCACTAGGTGTGTTTGTGCTCTAATTGTTGCAGGTCTTTTTATGCTATGATACGGGGCCCTTAATTTGGGTTGCTTGCCAGCATTGTATGAATCACCTGTCAACTTTTTGCAATACTAAATGGTGAAGTCATCCCTTTGCAGTAAACTTTGCAGTAAGTTGAGTAACAGTGTGTGCACCTGAAATGAAAACCTCTGTCTGTCAAATATAGGTGTTATAAGTGGTCATTTACTCTTGGGGGAACATGATTCATTTATGATTATATGCCAGACAAGATTGCCCCTGGTGTGGGCTGGACCAACCACTGTGGTACATCTCAGTGACCTTGGCCCAGAAGAAGAGTACTGAGAAATGATGCTGCTTCCCCAGTCTCAGGCTGCAGGAATGAGTATGGGGGAGAACAAACACAATTTTAACAGTGTCTTGTAAAGACTCCAAGAAGCCAACAACTCAGTCCTTCACTGCAAGGGAGGAGGGAAATATAGAGGACCACTTTCAAATGAACTGTGGAAAACAGGGGTACTAAACTCTGCCTTTGCCTCAGTCCTCCACAGCCAGGTCTGCCAGATCTCTGTGGAAGATGGGTGAAGGACAGAAATAACCAGCAGTGAGTGAGCAAGAAGTCAGGGAGATGTGAAACGACTTGACATGGGACAAGAGGACAAGATGGGCTGCACCTGAGGGTGGTGACAGCTGGTTGATGTCCATGCAGAGTGACGCCTCTATAAAGTCTGGGAGGTTGTGGAGATCCAGGGAGGTCCCCAGAGACCAAAGAAATGAAAGTGTTGCACTTTTTTTTTCAAAAAGATGATCTGGGAAATTCCAGGCTGGTCAGCCTGGCTTTTGTTCCTAAGAATATCATGGAGCACCTGGAGGAGAAGGTGACTGGGCACTGTCAGCATGGGAATAAATCACACGTGGCCCACCTGTTGGCCTTGTGGGAAGAAATGGCTGGTTTGTGGATGGTGGGAGACCAGTGGGTGTCATGTACCTGGTTTGTAGCAAGGCACTGTTGCTGTTCTCACATCCAACATGGGCCGTGATGGTTTGGATGGACAGAGAACAGGATGGGTAAAAACTGGTTGGATGATGGTGCTTAGAGGGCAGTGGTCAATTGAGCCATATTGACACTGCTGGGGCATATCTGGGACATCTGCCATTTTTGATCTTTATCAGTTACCTGAAGGAGGTGATGGAGTGAGTGCTTTCCACTTGAGAGTGCAGGTAACACCAAACTGGGTCAGCCAGTGTATGCACTGAAGGACAGGGCTGTCACTCAGAGAAGCCAGACTTAAAATCTTAAGATCATCTACAGAGTACACCTGCTTTTTTGTTGTTGTTGTTTTTGTTGTTGTTTTTGTTTGTTTGTTTGTTTGCTTATTTACTTTGTAATTGTTGCTTATAATTAATAAACAAGTCTAAACTGCATTAAACAAGCTGTGATTTCCAGTGCTAATGTTTTGTTGTTTTTTTTTTTTTCTTTTCTTTTGCAGTTTTCACTTTATAGTTTTTTGTCTGTGTGGGCTGGCAGTAAGAACCCAAAAAGAAAAATTTACTTCCATTATTAACTTCCTTTTATGTTTGTTTATGAAATAGAGATGAAAAAAATGGTTGACAGTACATAGAGATCCTCCTTGAACATTTTCTTCCTTGAGATAGTAGTAATGGAAATGTCCAATTTCCAGATAGTGACAACAAAACATCTATTTCAAGTATATTGGAATGAAGTTATGAGTCTGCATTTTAAAATGCAATCTGGATTTGGCACAAGAGATCTCAGATAGAAAACTCCAGCTAAGATGATGAGATTTATAGATCTAAGATTCAGTGTTCATGCAAAGAGTTTAACAATTCTGCTGATATGTATGTTAAGGGAAGAAATTAAAATGAACTGAATTGGTGATTCATTTTGGTTACACTCTGGGTGTAGACCAGACTTTTTCTAATAATTAATTATCTAATTTAAAACTTCCCTGTTTCCTGGCTGTAGTAAGAAATTAAATATTTTGTATAATAAAGCAGCTGATCTTTAAAACTGATGGGAAGGGATGTTATATTTTTCTTAAAAACTATAGGCTCTTCAGTTCACTGGGCTCCGCTTCAAGGAATTAGTTCTGAGCAAATTAGCCAGTAAAATGAATGTACCCTGCACTGATTTATTAACAAAAGCTATGTATAAACAGAGCTGATCAGTATATGGAAATTGTGTAAGAAAAAGAAAAATATGCATAAATTAAAGTCTTGATTGCTGGCCATAGATCATGTGTTATATTTCTCTTACTTCCATATGAAATGTTTCTTTTACTTAAAAAATGAATAAATGTAGGTTGAATAAGCTGAGAGGTTCTGGGAAGTTTTCACTGCCTTTGATTGCCTTCATTATAAATTGAGAGTGCTCAGTAGAATTTAGAATAAAAAAGGCACAATCTTACAATGTTGTGGATTCTGGAAAATGTATTCTGAGATTAAGTATTTCACTCTTTATCACACAAACCATCAACCTAGAATTATGTTCAGTGTCAATGCTCATATTCCTCTATTTTCTTCTAATGCTACAACAAAGACTCTCTACCAGCCAAATGTACCTCTGTGAAAATCCCAAATTAAGGGTGACCTTGTCTTTGTTAACTTTTTCATTACAGTTCTGAAATGGTAACAATACTGCTGATACGGCACTAGTAGCATAATGTGTGGAGGTTGCTAAGAATATTTGACAGAACAGTTGTTGATTCCTCTTACTCCTATTTAGTGCATTTGCCTGCAGTAATAAGGCGACTGTGGTTTATTTTTCAAGCCACTGGCTTGATTTCCAGTTATGCATCTACCCTACTACTGTTCCTATAATTTCAAATCTAGTGCATGAAATTGCTTTGCAAATATTACTGTTAATAAGCAGGGTAGGTAGTACTCTTTATTTGTAAGAAGAGTAGAACCAGTGCCATAGTACAAGGTTTAGTGACCAGTCTTTGAAGACCGTGGTTGGGTAAGTCTCATTGGTTTTAAATACTTTTTCTCTCACAGTTAGTAGGGATGCCTCAGTTGGCACCTCTGCATTGTAGCATGTATGTAGATAACTACACAAAAAAAAGAAAAACAAAACACAATGCTGCAGCCTAAGGATGGGAGAAAATGCTGGCAGAACACAGGAGGAGCCTAATCCTGATCCAAATGGCTATACTGCTAGTCTGGTATGACTAAAGGTCTGGTGTGACAAGGAGAGTTTTACAAATACGTTTAGAAAAGATGAAAGGCAGCTTTGCTGAACTTCTCAAAAATACCTTTGCAAGGCTAAAGGGCAGTGTGGGAGAGAATGAAACACAAGCTGATTTGGAAATGAATTTTCAAATACACGGAAGGTTCAGCTAGACTTCTTATTACTGGGTAAGAGATGATACATTACAAGAGATCCTTTCCAAGAGCTTTGAAAGTACAAAGTGACATAGGTTGGGTGTGATAGGAAAGGGTGAGAAAATATAGCAGTGATCTTAGTTAAAGCAAAGTGCTTGTGTAATGCTTCACAGCAGTATTCAGAAAGTCACCATCTATTCAATTTCTGAAAGCATGAGTGAAAGATGACAAATTAATACAAATTCAAGAAGAATGAGACCTT
This sequence comes from Aythya fuligula, assembly GCF_009819795.1. Lineage (NCBI taxonomy): Eukaryota > Metazoa > Chordata > Aves > Anseriformes > Anatidae > Aythya > Aythya fuligula. The sequence continues at coordinate 79,092,313 of NC_045593.1, read as the reverse complement.
GTGATGATTAGCTATGCCAGTGGATAAGAAAGGTAGTGTCTTAGAGATGCGGTTAAGGAAAAAAATTGGCAGAACATCAGCCAGTGATGGTTCTCACTTTCACGCTTTTTAGAATCAAGTGGCAAGCAAAGTAATACTGGTTTGTATTGCAGTATTATTTGTTGCACTATGTAAGCTTTTGTAACTGAGGATCCTTCATGTACTGGGAGGAAATGAAGACTTCAAGGGAGTGCATTAACACAGTTAGCATGCTTCTAGAAGTTGAAGATTAGGGCTCAAATCTTAATTCACCTTTATTCAGACCTCTTCTTCTGTCCAGAAATTCTGGCATGCATCAGGAAGAGCTCTTCTGTCTGTCCATGGGGGATGCAAATACATGAAAGAAGTAGCAAAAAGGGGCAACTTTTCCCTAAAAAGTGTTTAAATCAACTAATTGGATGTTTCCATCTGTTACTGCAGAATCTGTTGTAGAGATTTTGGTGAATAAACTAATTAATTTCAGTCTTAAGCGCTAGTGCCTGTTTTTCTTTAAGAGGGAAGGGTATGCCATCCCTTCTCCAGAAAGAGAGATTCAAGGAACATGGGGACTTATGAGCTCCCAGACCCAAGTGAATATGCAAGAATTATTCTATATACTGTACTTGGCTGAAGGTCTGAGACCCACATACCCTTCGTGCTGCCATGGCCTTTTTCTTTGGCTGGGTTTCCAAGGAAAGGAAATTCAGATTCCTTGATCTGGTATGCTCTGTAATTACTCCAAGCTAATCTGGATAATAAGGGGACTGTAGCTTTGGGACTAGTCATGTAGTCAGCTGAGAGAGCTTTTCAGATTTAGTTCCTAAAGACCAAAGTATAAGTCATTTGGGGAAAAAAGGGTGGAAATTAAAAATAAAAAAAAAAAAAAAAGCTTTTTAACACTGTCAATACAAATGTTATGTTAAGCAGAACTAGCAGAACTGAAAAGCTGGGTAATTTTTGCAGGCAGATCATGACAATATCATTAGCCTTAAAAAAAATAATAATAAAATAAAATTTAAAAAATTGGTGGATCATTTAATTGGGCTGACTTCTAGAAAAGTATTTACCTTAGGCAATATCCATGAATGTTTAGATGACCATGTGTAATGATTCAATGAACTCACTGAGTACTAGAATGTGTTTCAAGAGAGAAAGAGAGAGAAATGTGATTTTGTGTTAAGCAGCATTAGTCAGGTCCAATTTATCCTACAGGGGAAAAACATCTCTGGAGAAAGTTGTGATGAGTGGTAAATGTAGGTAGTTTGAGGCACTGATCTGCAGGCTAAGGCCAAATGATGGTCATTAGTCGACATCAGTAAAACACGTTTGCTTGTTTGTAAGTACTGGCAGCAGACTTCCCTCATCCTCTTCTCCTCTCTTCTCCCCCCCCCCACCCCACAAAAAAAAAAAAAAAAAAAGGAAAAAAAGAAGCCAAACCACCACCACCACCAAAAAAGAACACCCTGCATAGCTCCTTTAGAACACAAAAAGAGTACTAACCAGCAGTTGACACCAAGAGTATTTTTTTGAAGATAGATCTCTAAACAATTTTATAAGTGTAGGGTCAGAATTGTCAGGAGGGGATTCAAACTTAAATGAGTTAATTGGTTGTGGGACCCTGACTTACATTTGTGCTCTAATTGCAGAATATGTGTGCTACTGAAGGAAGATGAGGATCTGTGCATTTTTCTATAGCCACCATTTTCAAAATATTTCAGGTGTCTTGTACTTAAATAGTATTAAGAAAGCTGTATGGAACATTGAGAAAGAAATAATCTTACATAATGCTTCCAGCATGCAAAAACTAAGGAAGGGATTCCATCTTCTCGTAACTCTACATTAATTTGGTCAATTCTTTAAACAGTTTAAATTAAGTTTTGCTTCCTTTTAAAGATGAAAAAGACTGGTCTTAAGCTATAGCTAAAAATAAATCAGATTAAAAGATTTGTACTTCTCTTACCTGGCTTTTGTGGAAGGGTGTTAAGGAAACGCAACAGTCTTTGTTTACCCTTAGGCTTTTAACATCTCAGATTATTATAAGATTTTAGGTGGACATTATTTACTGTGAGAGTAAAACAAAGGGAAGATAGATATGTGAACACTTTTATCCAGATCTGAAAAAAAAAAAAAATAGCAGAATGCCATTGCAGAAATAGTTATAGGTGAGAACTGGAGAAAATGAACCATAGAGGTACAAGTAACTTACAGTATTTATGCTTTTTTTTTTTTTTTTTTTTTTTTTTTTTTTTTTTTTTTTTCCATAGCCTTCTGTCAGCTGTTGCTGTTTTAAGAAGGAGCCTTGCTTCTGGTTGAAAACCAGAGACTGGGTTTTGGGCATCTTTGGACTGCCTCTGATTTCTACCAGCTGGAACTATTAAAAAATTCTACCAGCCCCAGGTCTTTCACAGAGAACAGAACCTTAAAGGCTGCTCTTTCCCTCTGTTTTCTTTTATAGGCATGAATTGTGCAAAGCTTTAGTTGCTACATGACTTATGACAAGGGCATGCAAGAAAGTAAAGTTTTGCTAGCACTTTCCATAGCCATTTATACTCTATAGTTTGTGAGCATCCATCTAATTCACTGATTTAAATAAATAAATAAATAAAAGGCATTAAAATAATACTATTTTAGCTTAAGAAAAAAGAAAGGAAAAATGGAAATAAGTTGAATAGCTGTAAAACAGAGAGCAAAAACACAATAAAGACGAGATGCATTTGAGTATGATGATACTATGAAGCCATACTGCACCAGTAACATTTCAAGTATCTAGACATGATACTTACTGGTATCAGTTGGCCTTGGAAGCTTGAGATGTGTTCCTTGTGTTTTATTTTTTTTTACTAACTCTCTGTATTGCTTGCTTTTCACTCTTCTAATAAAAGGAGGTTACAGGTGCATTTTGGATGTGAGTGTTGGCTGTGGCATGTCATAAACTTTCTTGATTTTTTATTTTGCTTGATAAAAACTCATTGTATCTGTAAAAATGATCCTCAAAAAATCTTGACTTTTTAAATCATACTTCAGGTCAATTCTGCAGCTGTTTTATGTGGTGATTGAGCAAAATGGAGCTACCTTTCTGAGGTTTTCTGTATTTTTGAGCTTGTTTATCTTAGCAGGATACAGCCAGTACTTATTTAAGTAGGTCACAAATTTTTGGTGATGCTTGTGCTGTGGTCACTTGGAACGAGCTTTGCGATGAAACAATATGAAAGATTAGTGCCGGGAAGGAGGTTTCTTTGATGGTTATGAAAGCATGTGTAGATATAGTGTCCTTTTCAATATAAGATGAAAGGCTTTTTCCACTTCTCCTCTGTAGAACAGACATTTTGTTTTGGTTTTATCTGTTTGTTTCTCCCAACTTTGGTAATGATACTGTGTTCCAATGGGTTAGTTTGAGAAGAATCAGGGAAGTGTTCTTAAGAATTTTAATCAAATTAGTGAAATGATGTATTTGAATGAAGAAGAGAGGAATATAACCTTTGACAAATCCAACAGAACAAACTTTCTCCTGTTTATTTCAATCACCTCCCTCCCTGTGACCAGTGTTAGTAAATCCAAATAAAACCAAGAGATTGCTGGACAAATGGACAAAACAAATAGTTTTGAGATTTGTACCTGAAGAGATTGTTTTCTGGTCACAAAGACCAACAGGTTTCAAATGCTTATGCTTCTAAATTAGAGGGTTAAAATATACTCCTTTGATGACGGCTATGCTAGAGTTATTTTTTAGCCATTTCCTATTTATGTCATTAACTTCTTAAGTACTAAAATTTTTAAGAGAGAGAAAGTAAATCATACTGATCACAGGCTTCTGTTAAATAGAAACAGTAATTTTCTGCACTAGAATTGCATGCATTTTTCATTTTAAAATAATTAGATGTATATAGTGAATCAGCTTAAAATTTCCAATTAAAATCACTGAGTAATATAAAAGAACTTCCTGAAGAAAATGAAATTCCAGACTTCCATAACTATCTTCAGAAGAAAATGAATGTATATAATACTTTTTTTTTTTTTTTTTTTTTTTTTTTTTTTTGGTAAAAGATGAAGCCGTTGCTCTTCATAAAAAGCAGAGTGCAAAGAAAAGATGAGTACTTATATTAGAGGAGCCATAAGAATTACATATTTCCTGAATACAGTGGCTAGTATCGGAAATGTAATGGTTGCTCAGTTAGGTCTTCATGTTTATCAAGGTATTTCAAATGCTACATTAAGTAATAAAAAACAAACAAAAAACAAACAAACAAAAAAATAAAATCATAGTCTGTTTAATCCCACAGGGAAATGTATACATTCCTTCTTAGGCTTGTGAATGAACACCCAATTATTTCAGCATTCCCTCTGCTATTCTTTTAGGCAGAAGCTAGATTTTTGGCTGCACTTCAGCAGGGACTTACTGGATTTGACAGTCAGCAGTGATGTGGCTATCTGAAATGGGAGCGATGTGTTTTCTTTCACCAGTAATGCCACAAGAGGATTTAAATCATCTGGCACAATTTTAGTCAGGAACTATACCAAGAGCAAAGATTGAGCGGAGCAGAATCATCAAAATGATAGACCAGGAGAGGTAAGTCAAAGAGAAATGAGAACTTAACAATATAGATGATAGCAACACACCATCTGAGTCATTTACAGTCCTTGATTTTTTTAAATTCAATTGTGTGTTACAAATGTATTATGGGTGTTTTACCCAGCTGGGTAGCTGAGGTCAACCACAACCATTCTCTCACTCCCCCTCCTCAAAGGGAAAAGGGGAGAAAATACAATCGAAAGGGCTCAAGGGCTGAGATAAGGACAGGGAGATCACTCAACAATTACCATCACCAGCAAAATAGACATAGACTAAGGAGATTAATGTAATTTATTAGCCATTACTAACAGACTAGAGCAGTGAGAACTAAAAGTCAAGTAAAATCACCTTCATCCCACCCAGCCTCTTCTACCTCCTCCTGAGTGGCGCTGGGGAACAGGGACTAGGGGCTGCGGTCAGTCCCTGACACTTCATCTCCTCTCCTCCTTCAGGGTTCCTCTCTGCTCCTGCTCCCCCTGGGGTTCCTCCCACGGGATGCCGTCCGTCCTGAACTGAGCAGGCGGGGGCTGCCCACAGGCAGCAGCTCTTCAGGAACTGCTCCCACACGGCTCTATCCCCCGGGGTCCATCCATCCCCCAGGAGCAAACTGCTCCAGCACGGGTCCCCCACGGGTGGGCAGAAGCTTCCCCCAGACCCCCTGCTCCTGCGGGGGCTCCTCTCCACGGGCTGCAGCTCCGGCCCGGGGCCTGCTCCTGCGGGGGCTCTCCATGGGCCGCAGCCTCCTCCAGGCTACATCCACCTGCTCCACCGGGGGCTCCTCCACCCATGGGGGGGCTGCAGCATGGAGATCTGCTCCATGTGGGACCCATGGGCTGCAGGGGGACAGCCTGCTCCACCAGGGGCCTCTCCCTGCACAGGCTGCAGGGGAACTGCTGCTGCCTGCCTGGAGCACCTCCTGCCCTCCTGCTGCACTCACCTGGGGGCTCCAGGGCTGGTGCTCACTCCTTTCTTTCCCCCAAGCTGCTTTGTCACAGCAGTTTTTTTTCTTCTCCATCTCTTAAATGTGCTCTCACAAAGGCACAAACAACATCACTTACTAGCTCGGCTCTGGCCAGAAGCATTTCCCTCTGGAGGTGAGTGAAACTGGCTCTTACCTAACATCGTGCAGCTTCTGGGTTCTTTTCACAGAGGCCACCCCTGCAGCCAGCCCCCCACTACCAAAACCTTGCCATGTAAACCCAATACACATATTTGTTTGGGGGTGAAGCTAAATCTCTTAAGGACAAGAAAGAAAACCACCTCCAAATGAGTCTGAGTGAGTTTGGCGTGGTTGCGTGTAAGACCTTTAATAGTGCTAAAGGGTAGCTCTCTCTGTTTGTTAATAGATTAGGTACCAGCAGGTGGGGCTGAAGGTTACACAGCTTTTGTAGATTTTTATGAAGACTAAAGACATTTCTGTTTTCCACTGGAACTGCTTATGAAAATGGGTTCTTATCTGAATGAAAGTCAACTCTGATAAAATACTAATTAAAAGTTTTGGGACATTCCACATCTGAATTGACATATTCGATCCATGATAATCAACAGAAATGCCCTTTCCCTGTGTGAGAGTCATATTCTTAGGATTGTAACTCTTTGCATCTGAGAATCCTTCTTGTTCTGCATTCATAAAGAATTTGGCACAATGAAGACCTCATTCATGACTAGTAAAACACATCACCCAAAGGAAAAGAGCCAGCATTCAGAAACCATCAAGTGGCACCTGGTGGTCTATTTAGGCATTTTAGCTCTGTGTGCTTTACAGGTCTTTGTTGCATGCGTGTAACTGAGGAACTAAATTGCAAAAATATAAACTCTTGTATCTGCTTACACATAGTTGCATCCCTTGCCGCTAATAAGAGTGCTGCCTTTTATGGTCCACAGCTTCTTGTTCAGCCACCAGAGAAGAACAAGGTGGCTTTGAAGAAGGCTGCCTTGAGCCATACAGGTAAGTGAAAGGGAATAACGAGAAGATGAAACCCTTTTCTTGAAAGACTTTGCCCAAAGTCTGCATGGGTGAGATTTACCTACATATGGTACAAGTGATGAGCCACAGCTGGTTAGTGCTGGGTGCTCCAGTGCAGTGCGCATGGTGTGGCACAATGCTGCATAGTGGCACATCTGCAGTCAGAGTATCAATCTACCAACACAGCGTGCACTGCTGCATCTGTACAACTCGGTGGGCTCTTGCGGATTCTGTTGCCTTCAAATCTACCTGAGCCCCTTTGTACAGCACAGACCTGCTCTAATGTGCTTAAAAAAATTGCCTGATTAGAACAGGAATATAAAGTGGGAAGTATGAATAGCATTTACCATCTCATAAGTTAGCCTAACTACTGGCTTTGTTTATCAGCCAATGGAAAAATATTTAACTGTATTTAACATGTTCTTTGACTTGCATTCAGTTTGCCTGTTAGTTGTATAGAAGATGGCAGTACTGATGTAGGATCAATCACTTCTGCAAATAGTCTGTGGAGCAGGTCATTTCTTCAAAATGGAGAGGTCACACACAGGAAAGCTTTAGAGGCAATCAGGGTTCTTCAGATTGCTTTATTGTTATTATTTAATCAGGGTGTGCATACACACTGTGTATTGCATGAGTTGAGTAGGAAAAACTTGTTCTACTACAGCCCAGCATTTGCTACACGCAAAGAGTGCAGCAAAAAGGCTGGAGCCCTGCTTTGCCCCTCTGTGTTGCATCAGTCCAGCACTGCTGGACCAGTGGGTCCAGTGCACTGCAGTAGGTGTGCCAAAGGCAAACTGCATATCCCTGGAGCAATGGGGAGATGCAGAGGAAGCAGTCTTACACACAGCTCTGTCATCTGCAAAATGCATCCCATTGTTACTCCTTGCTCGGGGCTGTGCCTGAAGGCAGAGAGCAGCACCAGGATTGTGTATTCTGTGCTTTCTGCTTTCTTGTCCTTTTTCTTCCTTTTTTCCCTGGTTTCTTCTCCTTTCCTCTTTCATCACATAAACACAAACATCCGTGGTTTAGTAATAAAATGTGAAGGGTGTTTGCTGGGACAGAAGGAGTTGGAATAGCATCCTGGGAGGAAATTTGAAAGCTGCCCTTTGCCAAGTACTTAGAAGCTGTGAATCAGCAGGAGGGAAGGACTGTCATAAAAAAGATCACCAGGCTGTTTCATCTGTGTAAAATCAGAGAAGTCTGTCATGTTATCGAACAGCCAAGTGTCTTTTGTTAATTCTTACCATGTTTTGCAGAGCATTATGTGCTTAGAAACCCTACCATAATAAAATAAATAAATAAATCTAAATATCACCATCCATTTACACAAGAAAAATTACTGTTTTCAATGTTCTTTTGAATTATTCAGTTAATAACTAGCTATTTTTCCCATTTACATTCTTGTATTTTAAGAAAAAAAATTACTGTTGAATGGCATCTTCATTAAAAAATACTTAGTATGATAAATGCATTTTAAAATTATTTGGCTCTTTGGAGTAATGATTTGTGTCTTTGTGAATATGTAAGACTCAACAGTTGTTGCCCTTTAAGTAAACTGATAGTCTTGGTCACCTGAGGGTTGAGATGTCAAAAACTGAGAAGAATTTAATAGTCAGAGAGTGCTTCTTGCACAGTTCTTTAGTCACATGGGAATATGTGAAGTGTATAAAGTAAACATTTGGTAAAGTTTTCCATCTTTAAACATCTGGGATTTCTGTTTTATGTAACAGAAATCTGAGTCAATTTTAGTTATTCCAGTTAGCCATGTCATGAAGCAGAAGTATTATTTTAGAAAAGCTAGTTAACCAATGTATGAGTTAAAGCTGTCATTTTTGGAAGTATAAACTCCCTAAGTGTTATTGTATATGTGATGTTCAGGTAGTAATAATTGATTTGGTACAGCAGTTATATTTCTTTTAGGGGATTTGGTAAGCGTATGGAGGAAGGTTATGGAAATGGCAGTCTATTTTGACCACTGCATTCAACAATAGCCTTAATGTCAAGCTTTGTAGAAAGTCTTTAAAAGTCATTTATATGCTGAGGGCATTCTGTCATTTTTGTTGAGAAGAATGGAATTACTCTGAGAACTAGAATTTTAGGAAGTACACAAAATGCTTTGATTTGAGTTACTTTGTCATCAGCCCTTAAACTGAAGGGCTCGTGTAAGCCTTGCGTATGAAGTTTACGTAGCACACATGACTATACTTGTGCTCTTCAGCAGCAAGAGAGCTAATGACTAGGTATGCTGTCCATACTGAGACTTTATGTGCCAAAAAAATATGTTTCCTGTTAATCAAAATCAACTTCAAAGAAGACTGGGAAAGGAAAAAAAGGGTTTGCATATATATTTCATTATGCTGCTTGGAGGCTTGGACTGAATATGACATAGCATTGTAGGCACTTTGAATACAGTGACTCTGTGACCTTAGTGCTGTAAAATGAGGAGTGTAGCACCTGCATTAGATATTTTTTGCCATTACATGGCTACCTGTTACCTAAGGCGTTGGTTTGTGACATCAGCATCAATAAAACTGCTTGGGAATGAAAGTTTTGAAGGAGTTTGCTCATATGACTCATATAAGTGTAAGACAGTTTTTCTCCAAAGCATGGGACCATGTTGTTTGAATGGCTGTTGGTTGGACTTATTGATCTTAACCGTCTTTTCCAACCTAAATGATTCTATAAACATAGAGTTAATACAAAATATACAGTAAATACATGTAAATACATGGCTTCTGATTCCAAATCAGAGTTCTGCAGCTCTGTAGCATGATGATGAACTAGTATAGATAATGCTTTTGCTGGTGTATGTTTGACATAAGTTATCTATCATTTGCTGTATCTGACATGACAGCCCTGCCTTTACATCATTTCATTCAAATATGTGTGAACTGGTAACCCAGCAACTCATAAGTGATATTAGTAATCACTGAAGTCATTTACAGACACATTTTCCAATTTCAGACTCATGTATGAGTAATTTACATACATGAGTGTTTGTGTTAGTACTGGTACTTTAAACACATAGGCAGAAGAACATCAGGAATGAACAGTGGTTGAAATCAACAGTAATACATTATGCCCTCAGTGTTGTTTGAACTAACTTTCATGTATGTGATAAGCTCTCAACTCCTCCGTGCCTGCTTTAAATTACCTTTTTTTTAGTGACCATGGCCATACACAATGACTGTATGTAATGATCCAGGTGAGAGCTCACTGAGATCTTACAAAATGATAGTCAGGTTTCTTTATCTGTACTAGAAATATACTTCATCTAATACATCCTTAGTATTCTGCTTGCCTTTGTCATGGTGTAAGAACAGTATGGATCAGATTATTGATTAGATATTTGAGCCCTCAACTCAGGGGGACCTGTTAATCCCTCAATATTGAGAACTGGCATATTGTTCTACTAAATGCCATTCCACCTGTATTATTACATTCCTTAAGCTCATCCAATTATTCCTCTGCCACACCAATCTGCCTCAGTATTGATAACATTTCTCAACTTTGTATCACCAACAGGATTTGTAATGGAAATACTGAAAGGCCTATTAAGTTACATGTTTCAGGAGCACTGGCACTCTTTGCTGGAGTTGCTTTTTTCAGCACACTCATTATTCACATGAAGTCCATATTCACATTTCCTCTGCTAATGGTGCTGACAGGAGACCCTGCTAACACCGACTTGGTGGATACAACTCCTCCAGCACCTTGAACAAAGAGTAGCAGTTACAATTAAATCAGATGGAGAACAAGGATATAGGTGACCTGTTAGGGTAATGACGTATTTCTTTTTCTGTTGTGAAGATAATGCTTTTAGACGTGCATTAGACTCATTACAATTTTCTCTGAATACAACAAAAATGACACTTCTAATTAATCTGGAAGACACGGGCAGGATATCTGTTGTCGTGGATGTGGGCATACCTCTGGTAAATGGAACATGTTAGGTAAAACTGAGGGTTGTGATTGCTCTGGAAGAGCCAGTATCCATAACAAACTGCTGTGCCTCTAGGTGTCCTATACTAAATCATTCTATGATTCTATGCAATTATGGCATAAGCTTGAGAATTGCTGGGAAAAAAAGAAAAAGCAGTTCAAACATATCCATAAATGCTATTGCCATCTACGTTTCAGCACAGAATATTATCAATACAAACTGTATTATCATAATAAAAGAGTGGTTTTGAAGGCAAATTCAAGACAGTGATACAATAGAATATCTTTCCAATCTTCAGCTCACTTTTATTTTTAGCTATATCTGTTAGTTTGTTGTTTAGAGAAGAAAAGTCATGGTTGGGGAGGAAGAAAGAGAACAATAGCTTTCCTTTTCTTAGTGAAAGAATAAAGAAATTCATGTAGAAGGTGGTTGTGAGCACAACAGAAGACATCAGTTGTGTGAAAAAGTATTTAGGGGAAGTGTCAGATGCTTTAGATCATTTTGAGCCTCCTTTTTGGACAATGACAGAATCGTAAGTTTCAATTGTATTTCACCAACAACTCTGTCTTTTAAAAAGAACTTTTTTAGCATAGATGTTATCTAAGCTACCATGTTTGTAACATTCTCTATCACTCATTAGCAATGTTCGTCTCACTCAGTTCATCTTTTTTTTACTTCCATGTCTGCTCTTTATGTCTCCACAAGGCATACTAGTAATACATTGTCAAACTTCATGTTAATTTTGTTTGTTTGTTTTTGTTTTGTTTTGATTTTCCACTTTTAATAACTTTTCTTTTTATTTCTTGTTCTAATTCTATTGTTGGTTACACCAGCAAGAAAATTTTAAACAATGCAGGTGCTTACGGAATATGACAGGTCTTTTTACAAAGTTTGTAGACTGACTTCTTACCTTAAGCCTAAATTCATATACTATAAGCACTCTTGCTGATTCGTAACATGTTAGCAAGAGCTTCCAATGTAAGAACACTGCTTTCAGGTGCTTACCGTAGTTTATTAAAGAAATAATCTCCAACATCTTTTCCTGTTGAAGGAAATCAGGAATTAATCTCCAACACCTATTCTTTTTTAAAAAACCCAAGCTTGTATTAGCATTTGTGTGGTGTTGCATTTCACCAAATGTTCTTACTCACATTGTTGGAAAGAGAACTTGTCCTGTCACATCCTCTCTCAAAATGCACCATTACTATAATAAAAAATGATCTGCACAACTGTTGTCATTGTACATGGAGGAGAACAATACTAGAGGAATGAGTGGCCAGCCTATAAACGTTAAGTGAACATCTACAAGTGCATCCAAATAGAAAGTCTCCTAAAAAGATAGAAGAAATACCAATTTGTACAACAAAGCAATACTCCACATTTAACAGCTTTCTCTGTGAAGTAACCACAAGAGAAGAAAACATATTTTTGATTTACATATGTTCACCTTCCTGTCCTGAAAAAAATTACCAAGATTGTCCTTTTACCAAAAGGAACAGCAAGGCTGAAATCAGGTAGATGTCTGTGAGCTCAGGAGGAGTGCCACTTGCAGGGGTTCTGGATGGCAAAGAACTGGTATTTGGCAACTCACAGCAAGGAGTAAGCAAGAAGCTCTGTAAGCAAGAAACATAGTACTCTATGTGGTTTAATACACATACTCTCTATAACCCATGTAGAATGTGCACTGACATTTATTAAGGACATTTATTAAGTAACATAGGTTACATTATTATTTATTAATATGATATGTGTAACAACAACAAAAAAGTACTTTTGGAGTGTGTGTAGCCTAAGAATACGTATACACCTTAGGGACATGCCTTTGCAATTTTATTTATATGTATTTTGTTTGTGTGTGAGTTTTGTTATTTCTAAGGTCAGAGCTTTCAAAGCACTCTGCTAAGGTATTTCAGGCTTCTGCTGTAGGATTATAGACACTCTCCTTCTGTAGCCCTACACATTCAGGTGCTTTGGAAAGAGTGATGTTGTTTAATTGTCTCACCTGGTCATGGGAGGCCTTCACTTGCCTCACCTGTCCCATTGTGTAGCAATTCCTCAAATGAGACTGGGGTTAAAAAGCCAAACAACAATTATCTCAGAAGCCTGGGCTCTGGAATTTTACCTGCTGAACCTGAATGCATTTGTTCTGCTAGCTGTTCAGTTTAATCATCTAGCCCATACGCTCTCACTGTGTAGGATTGTCTTCCTGCTGAACATGCATTAGTACTTAATGAGGTAACTAATTTTTTAAATTTAAATCATGTGGCTGCCACTGTTCTTTCAGAGGCAGTTCCAAGGCTTGTTGTCAAGAGAAATCACTTGGTTTTGCTCTGAAAAGACAGGCAGGTTGAAAAAATCTGGTCACTGCAGCAAAAATAAAGAGTTGGTATTATGATTTCCTGTTCACCTCATGAGTGTTTTTTCTCAGACTGTTGCCAGAGAACTGGTAACCAACTGTGGCAGTTTTGAGCTGGCATCAGATTCAGGTGCTTCTTTCAGAGATCAGCAGCCTATTCCCTTCCATTTAAATATTCACACAATTTTTAACAGTGTTTTGTGAATTTTGAATATGAATAAATTATTTTTAATTAAGCTCTGAAAGTGTACATTGTTCTGTGCCTGTATATTACATGTGGCTTGTCAGAAAGTGATCTTGAAGTATTTGTATAAGTAGTTCAGTGAAAAGTTTTTTTTTAATGAGGTCCTGTGACTGTAAAAGCAGATTATAAAACTTTTAGGAATGTTATAGAATAAGCTGTCTGATACCTGGTGAAGCTCAAGTAAGCTGCAGGTGGTGTTTTTTTTTGTTTGTTTGTTTTGGAGGGAAGGTGTAAAATAAATGTTCAACAGCCAGTTATTTTCACAAAACTTCTAGGAAAAACTTCTAGGAAGAGTCTCCTAATATACTGCTCGGTGAATTGATACACATTTAAAAATTAATTTAATTGCATAAGTCTTTTTGTTTATGAAAGCAGACACAAATAGTCCCTGGAAGTTACAGAATTGTGATAAAGGTTATAAGCATATCTGGACATCCATACAAAAGAAGAGGAATTATTTATTCCTCGAAAGAAAAACACCAAAGAGGGGTTGCAGGTCTGAAATCTAGGTATTTGTGTGTGGGTAAGGGAAATTGGGGCAAGACATGGAACCAGTTGTGTTTACCTTCCCTTTTCCTTTTCATCTTGGAACATTCCTGGAGAGGTAGCTTGGGTCTGTATAATTATAAAAATGTATCTAATTTCCCCTCCATCCTTTCATCCCTCAGAAAAAAATGGCCTATACCTAGAGATTGAGGGTTATTGGGAATGTAGCTCTGGAGGAACTGACCTGGGTGTAGGAAGTGCCCTCATCAATTCTGTGGTTCTGTGAAGTGAGGGCAAAATTTTCTGTGGATTAATATGAAAAAAATAATAATAATAATAATTAAAAATAATCTTTTCTATGCACATATACAATGCAGAAGGATCATGAGTCTCTTCTCCTTATGAACTGGAAGATTTTTTGTAATGTGCAAGGTCTGCCAGGATTGCAGTGAATGAGACTGTGGATGAAACAGTGTTAGAAGTAGTTTAAAAAGGACATAAAACAAAAGGTGCAGAGGGGGATTAAGATAACACTGAAGCAGGATGTTTGCATTTTTGTATAACTTAGGTAATAAGGCTTGCTGAGTAATAATAGTGCTCTCCTGCTGTTGGGTGTAAATGGTGTAAATATGGTAACATTAAATGTTTTCTCTTCTCCAGTAGAGAGGAGCATGGGTGCACTGGATATAGATTCCTTCCTACACATCTTGTGATGAGTAATATTTCCCATTGGAATAGGAACTAAGTATAGCTAATATTTGGAAGTCTGAGAATAATTCTAACTACCCCTGCATTACCTTTAAACTTGACTTCTGATACAGAATGCAATTACTTTCTTTGAATGGCTGCAGTGGGAATCAGAGTTGAGAAATTCACTTTATTATTTAAAACGGCTTTGAGCAATTGTCAAAGGTTGTTTTCTTCTCTTTTCTGTTTCTGAACCACTGAAGTTAATAGTAAGTGTGTTCACACAATTAGCAGATTAATAATCAAGGATTTTAGGACTCCTCAAGATTAGGAATTTATCTCTAGGCCTTTTGAGTTCTCAAATGTAATCGGTTTAATTACTTAGATGATGCCACCTTGAAGAATGTTAAAATTCATCGAGCATTGGGCTGTTCCTGCTCTCCGCTTCAATTTGCTTTCTTTCAGAAATGTGTACTCAGTTGAGTGCTTCATTTTCAGTGAGCCATACAAAAATCCTAAATTTCTGAGATTATTTTAATGATTTTTAAATATGAGTCTAAAGCTGTGTCCTACATAAAGTTTGGAAACAGGAAACTGTTAATTTGTCTGTCCATGAAAGAACCTTTGTGGTTCCTGTTATTCAGTCTAAGCTAGTCACTTCAATTTTTGTAGCATCTTGTTATGTTTGAGTTCATATATCTCTTTTCACATTCAGCTGCAATAACTTATTTATGTTCTTAGGGGAAAAAAAAAAAAAAAAAAAAAAAAAAGCATGTGCACAAAAAGCAAGCACTGCAGAGGAGGGAAGGAAGAATTCATGTTGTCTGAATGGTCTTAATGTAGTCTGTCTTATGCTTTAATACATGATTAAATACCCCTCCTACAAAGCTGAGAGCCTTTACTATGGTACAAGGCAGCAGTGCATATGCTCTCTTAATAGTTTATCTCCTCAAGTAAGTAGCATCATCAGCTTTTGAGCTGTTATGCAGTGAACTTAATGGTAATGCAGGATTCTTTAGAAAAATGCAGGTGACTTTCTAATGAGCTTTTGTATCTTAGCTTGTTGGAATTTACTCGTGTAAAGGTATTGGTCTTGCCTAAATAGACACTGCAGGAGTGTCTGCTGTTCTGTTGACATAATAGCAAGTATGTTGAGCTTACAGACAGAAGTTGATATTTTTTTCCTAATTGTCTTTGAAATACATGAGTATATGTACCTGTTGTTCAGGTAAGGTGAAACATTTTTGGTCAGTACAGGGATTAAAAATCAAACTTTAAATAAAGTTCTTCCTGAATAGCAGATGATCAAAAGATTAAGCAGGGATTAAAGATTTGCCAATAAATATAGGTCTGTGTTAAGACATCAGAGTGAACTAATCTGCCTGCATTGTGGCACATCCTGTTCCTCTGCCCCATGCGACAGTCACACCTTAAAAGTCCAAAACATGCCTGTGTTTATCTTCCTGAATTTTACACACCAACACTACTGAAATACTGAAAGCATTAAGGTCAGGAATATATTATAGTGAATGGAGTAAGATGTATGTGTAGTGTTGAATGTAGGCTGCAATCCTATCTCTATCATTTCTTCTTCTACTTTTCTTCTTGAAGGCATCTTATGCCTTCTGGCTGCCCTGGTGGAAACAAGGAGGGCAGAGAAGACATAGGGGTAACAAGACAATATGGGAAAGTAGCAGACTTTGAAGTGAGTAAAAGATGGGTGAGAATTTTAAAGGAATGCAAAATCAGGAGAGAAATAAAATGATTGTTCGTGCTGCAAAAATGAGGTGACATCAAATAAATATATTTTGTTCAAAGCAAACTGATGGACCTACTTCTTAATCAAGTGTTTTTGTACACAGTATGACCTTTGGGGCATATTTTATTGCCACAGCTTTTCTCAGATTCAAAAAACAATATGGACATACTCATTGAAGAAAAACCTTTGCAGGATTTTTTCCAAATATAAAGGCACCTACTCTGACTTAAGAAGTCTCATTGTAAATTGCTGGAATCTCAGAGTATAGCAGTACAGTAATGTTATTGACTTGTTTTGTAAACTTTTGATTTAAATTGTTGTTTCTTCTTGTGAGCTCTTTGATACAACACAGTGTGACTGTTTTGTATTTAATTCCCTGCTATCTGAGCAGTCATTTTTCAGCTCCATCAAGAAGCACTTCTCAGCTTGCCCTTTGGACTACACTGTCTGTGCACGTCTGGTTGGCAAACTGGGAAGATGAGAGTCCAGAATCCAAACCTACATGAAAGATTTTTTTCCAGTTATTTATCCCAGAGAAGAGTTACAAGTTCAAAGACTGTTTGCCTCATAATCACAGCAGGGCAGAGCATTATTTATTGCATAGTATTCTGAAATAGAATGATTAATTTCCTTGCAGGCTCATCTGTGCTCATCCTTGTAATATCTTTGTATGCTTCCTGAATATGTTTGAAAACATTTCCATAACAACTGTCTGAAATGAGACGATATCATTGTCTTTTCAAAAAAGGAAACTGAGGCAGGATGCTCTAGATACCTGATACTGTCACAGTATTGTTTCTTAAAGAATTCTTAAAATTCAGCTCACAGACCATACATTTATTGTAGATCTAAGTTCTCATCAGTTTTGTTTATGACATTTGGAGTTCACAAAATGAGCAGCAGGTATAGCAAACAACTACAAGCAGTATTAGTGACACAGCAGGTACCTCCATGGGTTCATTCCTTTGTTACAACTGTGATGTCATTTCTCTTTTTCCTGTAATTAACTGTGTCAACCATTATGTGCCATGAACACTTCCAATAAATTAAAAAACAGTGGTATCTCTAATATCTTTCACTGTACATTCTTGACGTGAGCTTTGAGGATAATTCTGCTTTGCTGATCAAAATGGAAAAAATGGCTCTTCCTCCAAGACAAAAATGTTAGGGTTTGTTTTCTGTAATAATGTATTATATGGTTTGGGAGTATTTTTTACTTTGCTAAGGAAACCACAATTTAGTTACAAAATGAAATTTTGTTTCAAGGTACAAATAGAAAACAGTTCTCCTTTATTGAAAACTTTTTTTTTTTTTTTTTCCCCACCTCTTTTGGCAGTCCAAAGTATTCATGAAATTAAACTCTAATTCACAAAGTTCACCTCAAAGCATTCTTACATGAGTAAATTATCTATCAGTCCTATATAACACAGCACTGTTCACCTATGATACAATGCCCACCAGGTCCAGCCTGTGGCTAAAACAACATATTTCTCTTACCTCATTCAATCATTTTCTTTCCTTAAAATCATCTGAAGAAGAAAAGCTGGAAAACTTTGTTCTGACAAAAAGAGGTTTTACAGTTGTGGATGAGAGATGAAACTAGTCAATGACAGAAGGTTTGCTTGCTCAAAGTATATAAACCTGTGTCTAATTCTTAATGTATCTTTTAGGAACAGTTGTTAATACAGACACCGGAGGTTGCTTACTCTATTTGTTTTGTCATGTGAATGCCATTAGCATGGAGAATAGTAGATGGTCACACTTTTAAGCTAAATGTTCCTGCATTTCAAAGTTTGCAAACAATAATTTGTTAGTGTCAAGGCATTCTTTTAAAGTCACAGTGTCTTATCACCCTACTCAAATTTGTCTTATATGTTTGCTATTTGTCATACTTAAAATCTGCATTTAATTCCTTGTAACTACTAATTTTCAGTACTTAATTGGCAGAATTACATAGTTTTTCAAGGTGTTTCCACAGCCTGCTACAGTCACCACTTAGGACTAAAGTAGTGATGAAAGTTAGCCACAGCTTTTAAAACCAGTGGTTTTATCCAGATTGCTGCCTCTCCCTCATTTCTTAGTTTGTTTTCTTGTGTCTCCATGAGATGCAGTGTCAGAAGTCCCACACTGCAGGTGAGGCCTGGCTTTTGTGACGATCCAGACTGTTCTACGCAGAGGCACTGTGTCCTGGCCGCACTGAGATACCTTAGCTACCCACCAGCTTCCAGCATGAAGTCAGAGCATGTCCAGGGCTCCTACAGGCACAGGGAGACCCCCTACAAGGTCGCAAACACTGTGACTGTGAAAAGTGAACATGTATTTACATAAATACACTATAATAATGAAATGGATTATTTTTAAATGGGAACTTTCCATTTAAGTTGGAAACTGGTTGGAAACCAGTTTCAGGTGAGTCTACTCAGACAGGAGTGTGCTGGCCATTTCCATCTCATGGCATTGTTACCATCCCACAAACTCAAACAACTCTAGAAACTGAGTAACCCCCTGCTTTTTCAGTCAGTCTAAAAAATCCAAACAACTACAGAAACAAAACCCTACTGGATATAGCATAGTGCATCCAGATGCTCTGCGTGGGAGATGGTTTGTGTTGCTTCATCCATTTGAGTACAAAAAGATTTTTAATTTATCTTCCCACTTACCCAGTGGAGTTGTTGAACATTTTGATTTTGTTGCGGATGTGATCCCCATAATTATCTATTATCAGAGCAATACTAGAAAACAGGTAATATGCATTTTGATTATTTGATGGTGAATTAGCAGCAAGTATGAAAAGGTATTAAAATCTTCTACTCTTTCTTTATGCACTTTTGACTGATGAGGCTTTAGGGGCAGATTTTGGAAATCCATGTATCTGATACAAATAGTTCAGCTCATAATAAGCAACTCTAGTGTCTAAATCCAGAATTAAGAGCTTACTTCTTCTGATATGTTTTCTTTCATCTAGCTATATGCATTTATCTCTTCTATTCAAATAGTACCAGGAGGTGATAACCCCCCTGTTTTTCAAATGGGAGGAAATAAACTGTGTTTCATATCCAGTAGTGGGAAGAATGAGAGGGATAGGAGAAGAGTCACACTGGTAACGGGGGTTTTGTGAGATTTGAATCTGTGGTTTCAGAGTCTTTACAGGGGAGGAGTTCTTACCTTTATTGTGGGTACCAGCAAGCAAAGTTTCTAGAAACAGCAACAAAATTACAAATCCTGTAAGAATAGTTGGAGACCACTATTTCCAACCTCTTAAGATCTATTTTACTGCATAGTTTACATTTATTTTAAATGGGAAATCTCATGTTAAAATATAATCACAGGTTCTGAGCAAAATGCCTGTTCTGTATTTGCATAATAATCTACTTCGGCTTCATCCATTTAAGAAATGTACTCTCAGAGACTCAAAATGGACAACAGTTACATTAGCATCAAGGCATGCGTGTAACTTTGTCTATTTGGATGTAAGAGCACTGTGACTAGGGAAGGGCTGTTACATGTCCTGTCACTTTTAAGCGTTCATAGAATCAAGAAGAATTATTTAGGTTGAGCAAGACCTTCAAGTTCATCAAGTCCAGCGATCAACTTAAGAAGTTTAATGGTGTTTTGTATCTATTGCTAGTGCCAATACTTAAAAGAGACAAAGAGACAAGTGTATTTATATCTTCATCTGGGTGTCTCTCTCTTGCTTAAAATACCATTATTAAATCACAAGCAAGTTAGTAAACTTTTGGAGCATGTTTCTTAGATAAAACTGAATACCTCAGGTTGGAAGGGATGAAGATCATTGAGTTCTCTGTATGTGAAATTTTAGAGCAATAACTTTTACAAATTAACCTAAAGTAAGTGACAATGCCCATGTGTGGAGTAATGCAGGAATACCTATTGCAATTAAACTTGTGCTATGTGATGGACTTGCAAGTCCAGAGCTATAGCAGAAGCACGGGATATAGTAAATGAACTCCTACAACGTGAATGTAGTGAAAATTTCAGAAGTGTGATGCACTGTGAAAAAGCTGATAGATAAGGTAATCAGACATTGGCTTCTTCTTGAGCAAGTGGCAATCAAAACCCCATTTTATTCTCAGGGGGCAACTCAGAGTGCTGCCATAACTATTAACCATTCAGATACAGGATGGATCCCTCTGTCTTACCAGGAATGGATCCCTCCCTTAATTTCCAAGAGAACCAGGGAAATTCACACAGTAAATCCAGGGAGGCTCTCTGCTGAGAAGGTGCCACTTTCAGAATGAAATAAACAGAAGTGTGAGGGATGAATTCACTGGTCCAAGACTCATGACTGAAAAGATTTCATATATATTCAGGCATCACGACCACCACCACAAAGAATCAATTTTAAAGCTTCTGCAAGGAAGGACTTGAGTATAGATTTTCCTTGCAAAAGGAAAGACGCAAACTACAGGGAAAAAATGTAATTTGCTTAGTGAAAATAGGAAAAATAGTAAATATGTAGAAGCTTTAGCTGAGGTTTCCAATATAGATTTTGTGATAACCTCCAAGGCGGAGGACAAGTGTTCCTTTACAAATGTACTTCTTTCTGAAAAACCCAGCAGGCAAGGGCAGAACAAGTAATCTGAGGAAAAAGCTATGAAAGCATTTTCTCTCCCTCCAAGGATTTTACCAGTGTCTGTTTCTCTCAAATTAGATATTTAAGGATTCAGTCAGGGGGATGGAGAGATCTTACTCTGCACTCAATACCATTTTTTTCCCTGCACTGTTGAGATATATATTTTTTTTGGTCATGATTTTGTCTCAGGTGACAGGAGATACCCAGACAGGAATCTAAAAAGATGAGAATGACCCTCTTTCTCTCTATCTTTCTCCCTTTCTCCCTTTCTTCCTCTCTTCCTCTCTTCCTCTTCCTTCCTTTCTTCCTCTTTCTCCTCTCCTCTCCTCTCCTCTTCTCTTCTCTTCTCTTCTCTTCTCTTCTCTTCTCTTCTCTTCTCTTCTCTTCTCTTCTCTTCTCTTCTCTTCTCTTCTCTTCTCTTCTCTTCTCTTCTCTTCTCTTCTCTTCTCTTCTCTTCTCTTCTCTTCTCTTCTCTTCTCTTCTCTTCTCTTCTCTTCTCTTCTCTTCTCTTCTCTTCTCTTCTCTTCTCTTCTCTTCTCTTCTCTTCTCTTCTCTTCTCTTCTCTTCTCTTCTCTTCTCTTCTCTTCTCTTCTCTTCTCTTCTCTTCCTCTTCTCTTCCTCTTCTCTTCTCTTTCTTTTTTTTTTTTTTTTCTTTTTTTTTTTTTTTTTCTTCATACTATCTCCATTTGGTACTATTTTTTCTTTTCTCCCTCTGCCTTTTCTTTTGTTTGTGTAAACAGCTGTTCTGCCTATCCCACTTCATAATCCAGGAGAAGTAACAATAAAGGTGGAAACAATCTTCTCAGGGACAGCATCAGGAATTGTTTGAATGCTTATTTTTGTACACTTGTTCCATGAAACAGGAGTTTTAAGTAGTTTAGTGTGATCTGCTATGTGAACAACAGAGTAGAAGTTTCAGAATACATTATAATAACAACATATGGCATTCACATGGGAAATACGGACAAGCAGCATTGTAGGGGATTATGGACTTTGAAGTGAAATCTGTTTCTGTTTCATGTGTTGAGACTGTAGTAACTGCAGGGCTCAAGAACCATTGATTTGAGAAACTGTCAGATAAATTCGTACTTACTTACTTTTTCACTTACCCATCACAAAGTTTTCATTGCACAGAACTGAGGATATGGATTCATTGTGAAGAAATTTTCTAAAACTACAATTATTCAGTTAACATATTGAAAATACAGATGTTTCAAAGTAAGTTTGTATTCTTGAAGACTGAGCAGTGATTTAACTGTCAAAGTAAAATCTTCAGAGTAAAAATGCTTATGACAAGTAGGGCATTCTCCATAGGTGGGTATAGTTCTGAACCTGCAGTTTTGACCACCATGAGACAGAGACCACATTTCTGGAAATGGTATCTTAACAGTATGTCTCCTAAAATTAAGATTTACATGTCTTTGGAGAACTACTTTAGAGGATAAAATCAAGTTACTGCACATGCTGAAAAATGGTATGATGAAAATGTATGTTAAGTGTTGAAAAGTTAATCAGAGGAGCAAGGTGACAATCAGTAAGAGCCTTTTTATGATGAGAATTTTTTTAAGATGTCATCTTAATCTGTCATTTTAATCTGTCAACACTGCTTGGCTTTCAGTTGCTAATGCATGAAGAAATTGTAACTGAATGGTCACATGTCCCATATTAAACGATTGCTACCAGCAGCAGTTAAAAACCTGAGAGATCAGCTTCTGGGCCTTGACTAATTGTTTCTGACTTCCTAATTTATATCCCAAAGACAAAGCATTTTAGCAGCATTCAGTACTGCGTATTTCCGTATTTCCTCAGTCTGGTGGAAAACTTGTGTTGGCTTAATGAGAATGGCTGTTGGTGCATATTGATAATACAAAACTTTCACATTGACAGCTGTTAAAATGGAGCCTGCCAAAAGATATCAGAGTTAGGATCCACATGAATATGAAAATAAAATCCAGGAAAGTGTATAATTAGATTTTTAACCACTTCAAAAATAAATAAATAGATAAATAAATAAATAAATCTGGACATGACAACTGGTATTGTTTTGTCCAGATTTACATAATTATATAAATTGATTCACAGTGCTAACATTTGTAGAAATTTGTTCATGGAAAACTCTGCATGATGCCTGAGCCATTTTGCATGTAATAGTTTAACTTTCAAACTAAAAGTAGGTAACAGTTTGGTTGTGTGTGTGTCTTTTAAACTATGTTAGCCTCCTACTAGTTAACCAACAGAAGAAAAATTTTTAAAGGAAGTTTTTTAAAAAATATAACTTTCAGTGTTGTTGAGTGCTCACTAACAAACATGAAATCATCTGACTGTATTTTTAAAAGGAAGGTGCTTTTTTTTCTTAAAAAAAACACACACACATACACACACACAAATTAGTATTGTCCAATGCTCACTAACAGACATGAAATCATCTGTATGTATTTTGCAGAGTGGTTCTGCCACCTCTTTGGGGATCTGCACGTGTTCTCTGGATGCCTTTGTCAGTGCCATTATTTACAAGATTAAGCTTTCTCATACAGATCACCAGTTTTCAGCTCTTGTATTCTCGACTGGCATTCTGTTGCCCCATTTTGCCCTTCTCTTAGTACAATTTTTTTAACCAATTACCCATTCTCCCTATCTCCAACACCTGCTGTTTATTTTGTTTTGTTTTATTTTTCCATGGGTCTGATATTGCTGATACAAATGAGAGGCTACAGACAGTAAGATGAAGGAAGAGTGGATAATTTCACCATCAACTATTGGAATCCTGCCCTTCATTCTGTGAGTGAGATGTGAACTAAACCTTTTCTCCCAAAGGGAATGTAGAGTGCTCCCTGGATGTCTACCTTTTCAGCTGAAGGCAGAAATACTATAAAATTGACTTGCTTTTATTTCAGGAGAAGTACTTCTTGAAATATGTCCTTAACTTTACTGGAATAAAATGATTAGTAAACAATCAATGAGGGAAAGGTGAATCTAATATTAATGCAATTCTAAAGAAACAGTAGTGGCAGGGAAACTAGGTTTAGGACTTTGCTTGTAAAAATGACTTATCTGTACAAATATGCCTGTGTTCATAATGGTACTGCATCTTTGTTTTCCCCTCTACTGGCTGTAGTCTCTGTTATATGTAATGTGTAATTGCCTTTGAATATTGTATATCTGTTGAACTGTAGGCATATTTAAAATTGAATTAATTTCACTAATGCATTAATAATTATAGCTATATGCAGTTGTGGATTATTGTCAGCTTATATCTTCATGTTTGTGTGTTTTCTTGCAAATGGCACATTGAAAGAGTGAAGTTAAACAGCAAGCATTATAAACAGCAAGCTGCTTCTAGTCATTTGTGCTTTGTTAGCTGTACTTTGGCCAATCATCTGAAGATTATTATGATAAGGGAAGAAACACAGAAACATGTTTAATTGACATAACTGATAAAAATAACAATCAAGAGGAGAAGTATAATTTATTTATTGACTCTTTAATAGACAGTTCCTGCAGCAAGTAGTGAAATCTTGATGTTCATCCTAAGTGCATGGTTTGGATTTGGATTTCTCATGTACCCAGTCATCTCCTTGCATCCAGCAATTGTTACTAGAAGGTAGGAAAAGTTATATTAGAGTTATAAGATAGTCTTCAATACAGTCTAGATTTGCAGGGAAGGGAGGAGGCACTTTTTAGATAACAGCACCTGAAGGCATATTTTCACAAGCAAAAATATCTCTGAAAAGTCAGTGCAGTACTGCAAATGTGGAGTGACACAGCTCCAAATCTGTTCTCTTGAGGAGAGTCAGACATCAGAATTTCATTAAACAGGAATCTGCAGAGGTGCATTTTTCATGCATCTATTTTGAATTTAGGAGTTTTGTTCATATTACAACAATTTTTTGAGTAGATTTGTGAGTTACTGGTAAGAAAAGAAGACTGGCTTTGTGCTGTCAAACCCCCAAACATTTCACTAAATTACTTTAAAAAAAAAAAAAAAAAATAATAATAATTCTGAGACAAACTGATGTGAGACTTACAGGGAAGTAATACATCTTAAAAGATTTTCAAGAGGACAGTGATAATGATTATTAAAACCTGTACATCAACTAAACTGTATTTTCTTATGGACCTGGGGAAGTGGTAATTACCAGAGCCAAGTCCTCTCAGACCTTCTGCAAGAGGTGTGTGAGGAGCTGGAAGGCTCCAGATTTCATCTGAAGACCTCTCCAGCCTCTCTCATGCCTGTCCCATCTCTTCCAGAATTACACAAAAGAAAGGACAGCAGCAGGGAGTGACTGGCTTTGTGGAGCCAGTCTTCATTTGCATTCGTTACTTGTGGTTTTCACCCAGGAAAGAGGGGCAGACTGATTTGTCTCAGGCAGGGCAGTTAACTTCCCAGCTGTAACCAAGGGGAAGCTACACAAGTCTCAGTCCTTCCTGAAACAGAGCTGTTACCACTGTATCAAAGCTTGATCTGTCACTGAATAATGCATAGTCACAACAAACTTACACAGTGCTTGGTGGGAATTGCATTTGCATACATGAGAAAGCATTTGCAGTTTTATCCACCTAGGTAAAATGAAAAAAAAAGCATATACACTTGAAGAATAATTGTCTGTTTTTAAAGCTGAAAAATCAAGTTGACACAGAATACGATCCAGCTGAGTATCTGCTAATTAAACTGATTTATGCAGGTGTGGAAAGCTCCTAGGGAGTAGTAGGTTAGAAACTGCTGGAAAATTGAAAATAGTGAATATGTTTTCATATGTTTAACGTATTTAGATATGGACAGTCATTGGTTCTTGTGAATCAGGTAACTTGTGAATTTTGATTAAGCTACATAATTAACATATCTTTATTTGAAATTTTCATAGTAGAAAACCACCAAATTTCATATTTTTAATGTGTAAACTACATGCATTTTGTACACTAATATTTGTATGTCATCTAGGAATTATTGGCAGATTTAAAAACTATTTTGTACGCAACCACTTATTATAATGCATTGTAGAGCATTAAAAAACAAACAAATAAACAGCAACAAAACCACCTTTTCACATCAAAATCACAAGAAAAGTAGTTAAGATTAAATGTTTTCTTTGTTTGCCATCATCCTGTAGAACCCTTACAAAGTTGTCACCCAAGATTTTATGATGAACGGGGTTGTATTATTCTGTATGCTTTTTATTTCATTCTCTCTCAATGGATTCTAGTCATAAGTGACTTCCAAAAGAGAAAAAAATGTCAAATTTGGTTTATTCATAGATAACACTTTTTTTCCCCCTCCCCCCCCTCCCCTTCTAAAGACAGCAAAATGATATGAAATGTTTGTTTGCCATTAAAGAAGGTGGTCAACACGAGGTTGTTCAATGTATTTCTCTGAAAACAGCGTTTTATTCTCTGTTTCGGTGGCATGAGGTATCTAAAAATTCAACTATAGATGTAGTTCTTATTTATATGTTTAATATAAATCTCAGATCTAATATTCAGATCTTCTGTTAGTTAATCTGTGATATCTTTCTCATTTCTTAGGAACCAGAAAGCATATTCAACACTAAAATAACAAATGTAGCAATTAGTCTGTAGTACAAAACAGGACGTACAGATTACGTGTTCAATATTTACTGAGTACCTGAGATCTAATTTCACATTTGTGCAGTGTTTGTGTGCGTGTATGCAACTGCCCAAAGTGAATTATAGACATGAATTTGGAGCAGCTACTTTAATAAATATTAGTTTTCTAACTTCAGAAAAAAAGGAACAAAATTGAATGCAAAAGATATTCTGCATGATCTTGCATGATGTATATGACAATGTAGCAATATCAGGATTTGATGCAATTCATTGGTCTATCTTCATAACAAAGAAATTCTCATAAGCTCACAAAATGTCATGGCCCTTATGTGTTCAGGCGTATAAGCTTTCTGGCAATGTCAGATGTTTCTAAGACACTGGTGGTCATCTTGGGGTGTTTGATGCACAAGAGCAGTCCCCTCTGGAGTAAGTGCAACAATTTCATTCTGCAGGTAGATTTTGTGCAAATTGTAAGACTTCTTGTGGGTTCTGGAGACAAATTTTTGTTCCAGCTGATGACTGAAGGCAGTAAATTCACAGACGTACATTCCATGTACGACTTGATGCACTACCATATTCCTCTCCTTTATTGCAGCTGGTTCCAGTTCCACTGGATAAAGATGGCTTATCTGCAGTCAAGGTACCAAGGACATTGTCAAAAAATATAGCAACTCTTAAGTTGTTCAGTTCAGTATCTGTTTTACTATGAAACTGCTTTTCTGATAATTCAGTGCAGGTTCACTAAATACCCACAAAGCAGAGAAGTCTCAGAGAGACCACTGACATGTTTGGCAAAGACTCAATTTCTAGTTTTGTTTTTGTTTTTGTTTTTTAATTTATTTATATTTACTAATAATTATTATTAATTTCATTTCAATAAATTATTTAAATTGTTTTAAGTGAAATTGCTGAAATGTTTACAAAGAAACTAAGTTAAACTAGAAAATTAGTTTAATTTTGCAGACATTTTTGTTGCAATACTTCATTGAGGACAGTAAGTACCCAGGTGATTAGTTCAGCAGTAAACATTATAGCATAGACTTCCGAGGTTAGATGAGATGAGTTGTATCTTAATACCTTGATGAAAGAATAAAAGGAATGTCTAAACACTACACTGCTTTGCAGGAATATCACATAGCTCATTGAGTCCTTGTTGCATGCGAGACTCAATACCCAGCAATGATTTTTCCTAATTCCACTATTTGATAATGGTGTTTAGCTCCACCAGAAAACAACTGTAAAATGGATTTAATATTTCAATGTGTGTGTTGAGCTGAGAGAATTCTAAACAGTGTTAAATTGTAGAATTTAGAGGGCTCTTTTCCATGTATTAAAAGACCTGTAAAATTGCTCACCATGTTACTCATTTTTAAGCTTTCTTGGGAGAATAATAACTTCTGTGGTCATGTTACTAAAATTACCTCACAAACTATCTAAAGAGAAGGGTGAGGTCTGAAAGTCAGTTATGATCATGAGCATATGGATGTATGTTTATCTATCTTTAATAATGGGATTTTAACTCTTGGATTTCTTTGAACTGTTTAAATCTCTGCTTTACTGAGAGTTTGAAAGCTATGCTGAGATATGTCTAATTAGAAACCCTCTTTAAATCTCTCATTTATTTTTTAAAATATTGAATACTTATGTAAATCAACAAAAATCAATGAGTAACATCTGTGGCTTCATCTGCATTGTAGTGTTCAAGAAGCATTTGGACAACACTCTGACATGTGGTTTGATTTTTGGGTGGTTCTTTGTGGAGCCAGGAGTTGGACTCAGTGAACCTTCTGTGTCCCTTCCAACTCAGGATATTCTATGGTTCTATGATTTTATTCTATGATAATATCACATTAATAGGTTGATGTATACCCTTTCTCTCATGTTTTAAAAGAAGACTAGTGGTGAATAATTTTAATGCCATTTTAGTATGGAAAGTTTTTTTCAGAATGTACTTTCTCTAGCATATATGTGTGCTCCATGTGCATTCCAGACAGTCTGTGGAACTCTTCTGTTTGCAAAAATAACCCAAGATGTAATATTTACATCAGAGATTTCAAAATAAGTGCTGCATGAAATGTCCTGTATTTGTGTTTGTAAGTTAACTTCATAATTCAAGACACCAGTCCTTGAAATTCACTACACAGAAATAGTTTTGTGAAAGGGGAAAATATAGACCTCAAAAAACACTGTCAAAAGTTAGTGTGGTTAAAAACAGTTGACTGACATGTCTGGTACCCAATCCTAAAAAACCCAGCCTGTAAGTTGGAAGCCTTGTCAAAACCTCATCAACTTTAATGAGACTTATAATAGACATTCAAAGAGACAGATTTTAGGGTTGAGGCTCAAATTAGTAGTGAGTTGTTCTATGAGAACTTGGAAAGATTACTGCTATTAGTATATGACCTGTTCTGGCAGGTTATTCTATGAAGAAATGGGTTTTCCCTTTTTTGAAATTAGAGGAGTTTTTGGTTTGCATCTGGTGACTGAGTTAAAACATGCCAGAGTAACTCCCTGGGGCTTGTGGAGTCTTTGGTTTTATCTGTGTATATGAGTGTGTGTTTGCAGGGATGTTGGGGGTTTCCTTTCCTGGAAGACACAAAGATGTCTACTGCTTCCTTTCCGTCCTTTATCTGCTTTCCTACTGACTGTGCTTGCATAAATAGTGTGCAAGTTGGGAGCTGTGTTTCATTTTTCTCCTTTTGGAAAGAATTTTCTGCCACAAAAAACACAGGTCATGCAAACAGATTTTCCTCCTGCTGCTTGGCTTGCTGCTAATGTTGGCTCAGTCAGCTGGACTGTTCTGCACCATGCCTGTATGTTATAAGCTAGACGTGCATTTTCCAATAAGAAACAACACTTATAATTGTGTAGAAGCCTGTGTATTGTGTAATATGATGTGATCTTGGTGAGTGAATGAAGAATTTTAATTCAGTGTTATAGGAAGTCGGTTATAGGATTTACAGAAAGCAAAGTTCTCTTTTATAGAATGTCAGTGCACCTGCCGTGTTTTGACACCAGACATCTTTGAGAGCCATTTCATCAGCCACATCTTTCCAAGAAAAGTAGAGATGGTGACTGCAAATGAGGAAACAGGAAGCAAGAAGTCAAAAAATTTCCAAATGATATTCTGGATATTCCTAAAAACATACCAATTAAAAACAAGTAAATTTAAATTATTTCCTCAGACACACTGGCCAGTGTTTTGCTTGGTAATGGAAAATACCATATCAATGCCCAGAGGCCCCTTGCAGCTTTATAGCGTAAAAGCAAATACCATCCAATAGCGTAAAAGCAAATACCAATACTATTATGTACCATCAATATAACAATTAAAGTCAGGTTATATTATTTTCCCAGTCTCCTTTCAAGTTGCTATCTGGCCACGTAAAAATCTGGTTCAAAATAAGGAGTGCTTGCTTATCTGAGTTAGTGTGGCTGTCTGGGAGAAATGAAGGATTCGTCAAAGGTTCTGGCTGCAAACTGTAGCTTGACAGATAGACCACTTGGTGGATAAGGACCTGGTTCTGTATGTTTGCACTCAAGGAGTTGGGGTCAATGGCTCAATGTCCAAGTGGTGACCAGTAATGAGTGGTGTTCCTCTATGGTCAATATTGGGACTGGAGGTTTGACATCTTTGTTAGTGACATGAGCAGTGGGACCAAGTGCACCCTCAGCAAGTTTTACGATGACATCGAGCTGTGTAGTGTGGTTGACACATCCAGAGGGACCTGGGCAGGCCTGAAAGGTGGGCCTGTGTGAATATCATGGAGTTCAACAAGGCCACATGAAAGGTCCAACACCTGGGTCAGGGAAATCCCAAGCCCAAATACAGGATGGGCAGAGAATGGATTGAGAGCAGTCCTGAGGAGAAGGACCTGGGGGTGGTGGTTTATTAGAAGCTCGACAGGAGCCGGCAATGTGTGCTGGCAGCCCAGAAAGCCAACCATACCCTGGGCTCCACCAACAGCAGTGTGGGCAGCAGGGCAACAGAGGGGATTGTCCCCTTCTGCTGTGTTCTTGTGAAGCCCCACCTGGAGCCCTGCGCTCAGCTCTGGGGCCCCCAGCACAAGAGGTACATTGACCTGTTAGAGGAGTCCATGAGGATGATCAAAGGGAGTTGGGGTTGTTCAGCCTGGAGAAGAGAAGGCCCTGGGGAGACCTTACTGGGGCCTTCTAGTGCCTAAAGGGGGCTGCAGGAAAGCTGGGGAGGGACTCTGTGTCAGGGGTGCAGGGATAGGACAAGAGGTAATGGCTCTAAGTAAAAGAGGGGAGATTTAGATTAGATATCAGAAGAAATTCTTTATTGCGAAGGTGATGAGGCACTGGAACAGGTTGCCCAGAGGAGCTGTTGCTGCCCCAACCCTGGCAGTGCCCAAGGCCAGGCTGGATGGGGCTGGGAGCAGCCTTGCCTGGTGGGAGGTGCCCCTGCCCCTGGCAGGGGGTTAGAGTAAGATCCTTAAGGTCCTTTCCAAACCAAACCATTCTGTGATTTTGTGAAGAGCACCAGTAGTGCAGGCATTACAAGAAAGATTCCTGTCAAATATTTATTTTTAGTTCAGTCATTAATATGCTCTTTTCTGGCATCCCCAGTTTTCCTGGTCATTGACTGCAGCGTTCATTATTTAGATTTTTTGCGTATAGAAAACCATAGTTCCTGCAGATACATTGCTTTCTTCTTTCCTCCTTATGGCAGTTTCGGTAATACATTTGCACTGCATGTTTCATGTAAACTATAAATTTTAAAAATCATTATTGTAAGAAAAAAAATAAAAATAATAATTGCTGGCTTGTTGCAAAGTAATTATTAAGAAGCAGGCACCCAGGAAGGTCTCCCTGTTGTGTGTGTTTACTGCTTGCTTGTTACTGTGACTTGCTCTGTATATATCATTCCCAGAAGCTATTACTTAATGGGGATGGAAGAGCTGGGGCCCATTTGATAAATTATATTGTTTGGGAAACTGATATTTATTTATTGACTGCTTGGGTCTTGCCAAATAAGACAAGCGAATTTCAGGAGGTTTTGTTGTTTAGTCATGTTTGAGTTTTTTTTTTTTTCTTCTTCTTTTTTTTTTTTTTTTTTTTCCCTCCCTGCTCCTTTTGTTCATGGCTACTGTGATGCTGATGCTTCTTTGTAAGTTTAACTGACGACATGTAAGTCTGTTCCATATACAATCCATTATCTATCACCAGTGTTTCTGGTAGAAAAGTAAAAATATAATAGAATGGTATTTTCTACCTTAGAGCTTTTGAAAAAATCATAAATGCATTCACATCATGACTCAAGCAATGCTATGAAGTGCTCTTTTCCTTTTTTTTTTTTGTAGTGATGTATTTAAAGAAAACACTAACAAATGTTAAACTGAGGACATCTCTGCTTGATCAAACTATGTGGGTGAACAGTTCATGGCCACAGAATACTTTCAATGTCTTATGGCTGAAGTCATATCTGTGTTTCGATTTTTTTCAAACTGTTGACTGGAAGTTGTCTTTTTTGTTAGTTTGATGATTGTATTTTCTAACGCGTGTAACTTGAGTGTGATGGGAGGTTTTTCTTCTGATATTACCAGGTTCCAGTGTTGTTCCATAAGGAAATATACGTAAAGAAGACTATCATAAGAGATTTAGCTTAAGATGATATTTAAAACAGGCTCATCCAAAACCTGACGTCAAATACTTAGAGTAGCAGGATCACACGTGTTAGAAAATGCATATAAATGTATGATAATACTCTTGACTAGAAGGGGTACCTGTGTTGAGTAAGCAGACTGAGAAGAAAAGTATATATTTCTATCCAAGCCTGTTTTTGAGTTTGGGTGGTGGTGGACTAACCTTAGAATAGTAGCTATATTAGCATTTGTAGCCCCCATACTGCAGGAATTTAAAATTAACTGTAAGAACCATTCATATGCAATGGACATAACAGGCTATTTCTTTATATGTCTTTGCTTGTCACTTAAAAACAACCACTTAGCAGATAACAGCTAATATATGCAAAATTAAACACCTACACCTGTATCCACAAATCACAGTTGGGAGCTATGCAAAATTCCAAACATCCGGAGATCGTATGAAGTGGTCCAAATAGCTTAAAACTACGGACAATGAAGTGCTTTGATCTCACAGATCAGGTTTTTTAGCAATAGTGGAGAGCTATGAAGTTCATCATAAATTACTATGCTTCATCATACTAATCTTATTAGATCATAAATTACTATGATTGTTCATTATTTCAGCTGTGGTTTACGTGTTTTTTGGACATCACTGACTATGCAATTACTTACAGAATGTCAGTTGTCACCCCGTACTGTATTAATGATAGATTAAATCATGGAGTGCTTGCAGTGGTTTGCTAGTACACTTTGCAGAACTGAAATCTGATAAAAAAAAAAATAGAATAATTAAAGAAATAATAATTTAAAGTTCCCATAGCCTAAATCAAAGACAGATGCTTGTATCCTTTAGGACCTTGTTTGGATAGCTTAGACATAAGTTCAACATTTTTATATTTCCAGAAGCCATATGAACATTTAAATACTATTAAACTTTTTAATTACGTCTTACTGTGACGTTTGAGGTAAAATTCAGGTAAACCTGAACCTGAATTTTACTTGGGTAAACCCAAGTTTAGAGTGAGATTTCATTTTTTTTCCAAAACAAAAATGTAGTAATAATAATTCAATATGTACTGGGGAGAACTACTGTTTTCCAAAGCATTTCCATGTAGGAATATGTGCTGACTGTGCATGAGGTACACTGTGCAATGTTGAATTAAAAAATAAATATTTAGACACATCAGCCTGTATGAATATTTAGCTTTATATTGTATTTTAGCAACATTCATAGTCATACCAGTACAAGATCTCAAAGCAAGCTACCATTCCCCAATAATGTCTTTTTCTGTGCCATAAGCTGTTTTTTGCTGTTGTTGTTGTTGTTGTTTTTTGTTTTTTAAATAATCCTCACTGACCTTTGAAGGAAAAGAGAGAACATGATCTGATTTCAAAAAAGAAACAGTTTAGCATCTTTCCCTAATTGTGTGGCGAAGATAATCCTTTCTCAATTTTGCAATGGAGAAGGTGATAATAATAAAATAATAAAACAAAACAAAACCACAAACTGTTAAGCAGCTGAAAATCTGTTGGTACTCAGGGTTTGGCTTATCTGACACTAATTTTTACTGTCTTCTGTTTTTTCCCCCTTTTAAAATTTCTATCAGTTTAAAGAAAAGTTGAGATTCAAGATAGGACTGGAGATGAAAGGGAGAGACATTACATGTGACAATGATGCTGTTTGCCCATAGCATAAGAAATATACATGAATTGTCCAATTAATACTTTTCACAGTGTAATGTTCTGGATGGCAAGGGAGGAGTTGGGAAAAAAAAAAAAAAACAACCAGCTGTTAAGATGTTGAGATGGTAGGATGGCTGTCCTGGAACAGTAGGAATAGTGAATTAGGTGGGGAACAGCTATGCGTCCTGGTTTCAGATAGGACAGAGTTAATTTTCCTCCTAGTAGCTGGTAGGGTGCTGTGTTTTGGCTTAGGATGAGAAGAGTGCTGATAACATGCTGATGTTTTAATTGTTGTAGAGCAGTGCTTACACTAAGCCAAGGACGTTGCAGCTTCCCACTCTGTCCTGCCAGCAGGCTGGCTGAGGGTGCAGCAAGAGCTGGGAGGGGACAGACCCATGACAGCTGACCCAAACTAGTCAAAGGGGTATTCCATATCACTTGATACCATGCTAAAGAGTATATAGGGGTGGCTAGCCAGGGTGGGGAGGCCAGACTGCTCGGGGTTAGGCTGGGCATCGGTCAGCAGGTGGTGAGCAATTGCATTGTGCATCAGTTGTTTCGTACACATTAGTAGTAGTAGTACTATTGTCATCATTATTGTTGTTATTGTTATTATTATTCTTCTGTCTTAATAAACTGTCTTTATCTCCCCCATCCCAGAGAGGGAGGAGGGAGGGTGAGCGAATGGCTGTGTGGTGTTTAACTGCCAGTGGGGTTAAACCACAACACTATGTGAAACCTTTTTCTTCCAGAAAGTTCTGAGAAATTTGTAATTAAGGTTATTGATACATCTGTGAACATTTCTCAGCTACCTGATAATGGAAACAAATATTGTTGTGCATCTGCTGCAATTCCAGAAGGGAAGCTTGGATTAGGTATTGATATTTGACTCCGTTCCCCCCATCCCCACCCCCCCCCCAAAAAAAATCAAATTCCTGTCTTGAGGTAATTGTCGGAATTACCTTAGATGATAATGTGCAATACCTATGCAAGAGGTGGTCAGTCAATTGTCTGTCATAGTAAACTGGTCTCACAACATGGACTTCGCAAGTTAATTTGCCAGGTATTGAGATTTAGTTAAATAAATTTAGTTAAATTAAATACATGTTTAGTTACACTGGTGAGAATATTTTTTTCTCTATGTTGAGACAATGAGCTTAGTTATTTTCCTCACACTGTTGTTTATCCCTGTATCAACCCAGTGACTGTAAGACCTTTTCCACTTTATTCTGGTATGGAGACAAAGCAAAATCAAGGTATAAGTAAATATAGAAAGTGCACATGTATGTATAGAACTTAAAAGAAAATACAGATTCTCACTGTATACAGAAAAAGAGGTCTTATTTTAATATTTATAATTTGAGTTAGTTAGTTCATCAGGCTGTTGCTTATAGCTGCCCACCTAAGGAATCAGTAACAAATCAGTGGTGTATCCGGAATGTTTTTCTTTTTTGGTTTCTTTTTGAATACTTTTCATCATGACAGAGAGTAATAACTGACTCATATGTCTATTATGTACATCAACACTTGCTAAATGTTGTGGTTATACAATTTTTTAACCATTAAACAGGAAAATAACCTTATTTATTACTAAAAATAAAATATATTGAAAGAGCCTCAAACTTCACAGTCAGATTTTTCGTCTCACAACACTGTTTGTCCTTAAGACATCTATAGATATGATTTAATGTTAAAATTAACTGTTCCAACTATTGGAAAACTGGCCAATGGTGTGATCATCCATTGTGCTGTGCCTGGGTTGAAAACTTAGTGCATTATGTTATGCAAAGTGGCTTAATTTCATGTATTAAGGTTAATGATTTTGAGCTAACACACTAGTCAATGACACAGTGTATCTACAAGGAAAGTTCTTGTCATTTAAAGAGGAAATACCTTACTCTAAATTATCCAGTTAATTTTCTTGACAGTGGTACTGACCAGGTAGTCAATCAGAATCATGTATTGAAAATCTTATTAAAGAATGTGTTGAGCTTCAAAAGATAACAGAAAACATTGGTACTGGCTTCTTAATGAATTTCATATTTAGAAAGTGAACTACTATGACTTCTCCAAGTTCTTTAACATGCTAATCAGAAAAATCCAGGCATGCCCTGGAGGGAGAATAATTTTATTTCACCCCTACTACCTCCTGCCTTGACAGTGAGAAGTGACAGCATCTCTTTACCTGTAACATGTGTGTTCATCTTGTTCATAGTGGCTCAACCACGTGCTGAGCCTGGTGCGTCTGCTGGACCCTACTTCATTTTCCTTCTTCAGACCAGGCAGCAGAAGACACAGAGATCATCACTGCATACAGTAGAAGATCACTGCATACAGCTGGCATTTCTCACAATGACCATTTTGTGTGTCACTTATCACACAGTTACATGGAATATATGCTCTGATTACTCTGCATTTATATAGTACAGTAGGGAAAGCATTGCAAGTTAAGGTTGGTCTGGAATTCTTTCACCAAAGTGAATTTCATGGGAAAATGGCAGAAATTCAAAACATAAACTCTTTATGGGAATACAAGTGTTGCCAAAAATTTGACCAGAGCGTGTGAGGTCCAGACTTTTTTGAAGCAAGCTCAAATCTTTCATCAGGTTAGAAACAAAATAATGCATATTTCTGTACATGTGTCCATGCTGGTTCTAAGTGTTAAACACTTTTTTTAAACAGCCGTAGACTTTTTGCCTCATTGTAGAGTTAAAAAACAAACAAACAAACAAAACTACAAAGTTTTTTATACTTCCTCACATGTGAATTCTTATATTGGATTATAGCCATCCAGCCCTATTGCTATTGAAATTTGGATTCACAGTTACTACTACTTAACATTCAGGGACAGTCTGACTGTATAGTCATATAGTATAACTTCACCACTAAGCAAATGGCACAGGTTATGCAGTGTGAAGAATAAATAGATCTTACTGATCTGGGGAAGATACACAAATGTCTGGCAGGATGTCATACCAGGCCAAATGCTACAAATTTCTAACATTTTTTGTGGGTGCACTGAAGTCAAGGGGAGTCTATTCTTACTGCATACATAAAATCTAGTTCTCCATGAGTGTAACCACCTGATTGCTGTAAACATACACAGAGCACTAAGAGATGTGGTACTCCCTATGCATGGATAAAAATGATAGCATTCCAAATCTGTTCCATGGTATTAGAGGAGGAGTGTAAGATGTGTTGATTTTTAGGGAGTGTGCTGTTGACACCATACCTCGGCATGCTTTGTGGTTTACATTCAGACAGGTGGGAATTCAGAGTACAAGGAGAGGAGCAGGACAAACAGAGAAGGATGAGAAAACAGACACGTTCTCTTTGAGCAGCTTCAGACAGGAGCAGAGAGGCAGTGCTGTAAATCTAGAGATACTGTGAATTATTAATCCGTAATGCCATTTACCAGTATGTAATTTCAGTTTATTTTTGCTTTGTAAACTGGACTTCAGAATACAATCCGGCTTAAAATAAGCAAACCATGTGCTGACACGGAACAGGCACAGTACATTCCTTGGTCAAGTTGGGGTCAGCTGTCCTGTCTGTGTCCCCTCCCATCTCCTTGTGTACCCCCAGCCTGCTCGCTGGCAGGGCAGAGTGAGAAGCTGGAGAGTTCTTGACTTAGTGCAAGTACTGCTCTGCAAAAACTAAATCATCTGTGTGTTATCAGCATTATTCTCATCCTAAATGCAAAACATGGCATGATACCAGCCACTATGAAGAAAATTAACCGTATCTCAGCTGAAACCAGGACAGTGCTCAAGACCTGAAGCACAAATCCTGCAAGCTGCTCTGTAGAGGGCCTTTGACGAGCCCCTTTGATGTCCGTGGAACAGATTACATTTGAAGTCAGGTGGATCTTTGAAATGTTAGGATTATCATAATGCTTTCTGTTCAGAAGACCTAGGAATGGAAGCTAACATTCAAGAATGTTTTAGGAAAGTGCTGCACAGTTTTAGGATGATTTGCAGCCTTTGTAGAACTGTGATTATATGTGGTTATTGAGCTTCCAACACACCAGGGAAGGCATTGTACACTTGCCCCAGCCGGGTGGTTAGTCTTGAGATAGTCCAAATGTTTGTCCTTTTTCTGGGTCAAACCCCATGGGCTACTGCTAAGGCATCAAAACCCATTACAGTGGTCTTGCACAGAGACTGAACTTGATCAGAGGTCTTCCTAGAGCAGGCACCACTTAAATTCTCAGCTGTAGTCTGTCATTATACAAATGCATGTTTGATACTTCTAGAATTCATTCATCGGAAACCCAGATGTGCATGATAATGATGCAAAGCAGGCAAAAACACCAAAAACAAACAAAAACAACCCAAGTGAACTGGAAACATACAGGCACTTCCTGAACTTGTGCAGAGAGAAAAAATCAAAATCTCATGAAAATGTATACTCTTCATTAGGTATAGCCTGGATAGCATAGCAAAAGTGCTTAATATAGCACTACAAGAAGGTTGTAGGGAATTAGTCACTGTTCCATTCACCACAATGGTGGCAAGGAGATTCAGAGATAGAGGCAGCACCCACTGCCTCATAATTGCCCCTTCTTATATGGCCTAATTATTTTGTCCTATGTGAAGCAATGGAGGACAGAAGAGCCTCCTACAAGAAGGTCTCCATTTCCCCTGTTTGTCTGATGAAGTAGTTCTCATTTTTCAGATGCTGACACCAGAGGAAAGGGTTTTTTTGATATTTACAGCTTCTGTGTTGGTCGTAGTACAGGTCTAATGCACAGAGCCAGACACAATCCCACAACGGTCTATACTGATAGTTCTTAACCCTGTCCTTGGCGTTGAGCTATGTCAGATGGCAGTCTCCTGGGCAGTGTCTGGTACAGTCTGGAGGGTGGGATTTAAAGACTTAGTAGTGGGCAGGTTGGGTGAGTCACTTATAAGAAGAGATTTACAGGCCCAATATATTGTAGATCTTTTTTGTTTGTTCGTCAGTGTTGGGTTTTTTGTTTGTTTCTTTAAGATGGCCATAGACAAAGATATGTTTTTTGGTTCTATACACCATTTTTAATAACTTGTGTTTTGCTCAGTTTTGTGAAATTGCTATTGTAGCAACGGGAAGATTTCTTACAAAAAGCTAATCAATAAACTTTGAACCTGATCTAGCAGGCAACATTTTGTACTCATTTTGTTACAACATCAGGTATTATGGATTTATGATGAAGTAGATGATGATGGTGGTACAGATAACTTTCTTGTTTAAAAGAGGTCACAGTACCCCAGGAAATATAAGTTTATACAGCCAAAATTTTAATGCAACTGTGAATAGGTTACATTTGTAGAAAATGCTTATGTTATAAATGAAGTCTCAACTCAATCTGAATTTAGTAATATTTATGAAAGAATATTTATAAAAGGTATAAAAGGCAAGTAAACAGCGCTGGGTGTGCGGGGCGTCTACGCTCCACCAACATGCACATACAAACATCAAACTTTTTAAATATACAGAACATTGTTTTTACATATGTTATATATGGAGTGGTAATTCGTGTCGAGAAAATGGTTGATATTAATATAGACGGGGGAGATTTGGGAGTGTGGCCATGGGGGTTGGAAAGCCCCGTGGTTGAGATAACATCAGACTCTTAACTATGAGGCCATCAGGAATGTAAAAGAGTTTAGAGGGAACAAAGAAGGGTGATTCAGGAGACTCCATGCAGTCTGGGGTTGCTTGTTCTCCAGCCGTTAAGGCATGGAAGTTTATTGTTTGTTACCTTTCCTGATTGTACATATGTATAGGCATACTCGCGTTTAGTATGTAAAGCAATGTTCTATATATTTAGAATGTTTGATGTTCGTGTGTGTGTTGGTGGAGCGTAGACTCCCCGCACACCCAGCGCTGTTTACTTGCCTTTTATACCTTTTATAGCTTTTATATGTATAAATATTACTTGATTCAGATTGAGTTGAGACTTCATTTATAACACATACAAAACCCAAGTACACCTATACGTATGTACAATCACAAAAGGTAACAAACAATCCTTTAAGTTCCATGAGTTAACAGTCTCCATTTTCCATTCCTTTTCTTGATTACAAACAAGTCTCCATTTTCCATTCCTTTTGAACAATATGCCTTGCTTTAAGTTGTCAAGCAACTCGGCCTTCGGGCCTTATGTATCCCGTTCTTCTCAGACCGAAGAAAAGCATATCCATCTCATTCTCAAGGTCAATGAGGCCTGGGTCAAAAGGCACGTCCAGGTCAGCAGGGGGCGGAATAGCAAAAGCCTTCGATGGCTGCAGCGGCAGAGGGGCCCATGGCGTAGCAGTCGGATCAGTAAAGGAGCCCGCAGCTCCCTCACTGTCAGGTAAACCACACGTTTCTGACTGTGGTCCCACATGGCTCTTTAAGGCCTCAGAGATTGCTCGCCAAGTGCCGAGCAATCCCGCTGCAACCTTATCGTTTCTAGTTGCAGAGTCACACACCTTGACCTCAGTTTGGTCCCATGTTTCAGGATCATAAACTGTCTGATTGTTAATAAGGAGAATAAGCTGTAAGGTTACCGGGACAGTCTTTGTTTCTAAGGACGTACGATTCCCTGTAATGCGCAACTGCTTACCAGCAAGGGGCACTTGTGTGTGCGGGTCTGCTTCGCTCAGCTTGAGCTTCTTCCCAGCTTCGGTGTGCCTATTTCCAGCGACTTTCTGTACGAGCTTCTCTGAGCAGTTTGCTGAGTCTGGCCGAACCCATCTTCATGAGGCAATCAATGTGCCTGTTCCCGTCCTGGTCTCCGTTCTGCTAGCCTGTTCCTTTTCATTCCTTCTTTCTACTTCTTTATTGATGACATAACTTCGTCCTGTTGCCTTTTTTCTATCTTGAGGACAGGCTCCCCTCTTATACCCTTCTCCCCACAGCAGTTCTTTTCAAAACAACTTTTTATGCAAAGTCAAATAACTTCGCATATAACAGCAACAGCAAACACCCAGAAACTTCCATGCCTTAATGGCTGGAGAACAAGAAACCCCAGACTGCATGGAGTCTCCTGAATCACCCTTCTTTGTTCCCTCTAAACTCTTTTACATTCCTGATGGCCTCATCGTTAAGAATCTGATGTTATCATCAACGATGGGGCTTGCTGACCCCCATGGCTACACTCCCACCTTCTATATTAATATCAACCATTTTCTTGACATGAATTACCACTCCATATATAACGCTTGCAACTTTTCAATCAGTGATTTTTATGACAGAGCTTTCCAGCACTCAAATGTACTTTCTATGTTTTGGCTATCTTTTAACTACTTTGTGGTCATGGTTTTTAATCTACTTTACATGATGTTTTATCTGAGGTTGGAAGATGTGATGTCTTCATTGCACTTCTGACAAATAATCCTACCAAATTTGGTTCATCCTTACTTTTATTAATTTACAGCCATGGTGGTTTTACCCAGGTGAGGTAAAAGTCTCCACCACAGCCTCTCACTCACTCCCCCACATAAAAGGGAAAGGGTGGAGAGGCCTCAAGAGTAGAGATAAGGACAGAGATCCCTCAACAATTATTGTTAAGGGCGAAACAGACTCATCATAGGGAGATTAGTAAAAATTATTGCCTATCACTAACAAGCTAGAGAAGTGAGAAACAAAGGAAAGAAACCGAAAGCACTTTTTTTTTTTTTTTTTCCCTTTCTTAGATCTGTTTTCACAGAGGCACAAACAACATTACTTAGTGGCTTGGCTCTGGCCAGCTCTTATCTAACATGGGTCGGCTTCTGGATTCTTCTCACAGAAGACAACCCTACTGCCCCTCGCTACCAAAACCTGGCCACGTAAACCCACTACAATATCATGCTCCCAGAAAATAAAAGAATTCAGTGCAGTACAGTAGTAGATCTGTCTTTGATCTGTAGTTATTCAAGATACTTTCTATTGTGATGCCTTGTATTGCTTTTAATAGCTAAGGTTTTTGGACAATGTTGTTAGGCAGCCCCCACAAAAGTTTATATCCCAGCTTGCTTGGCACCTGCTGAAAGGAAAAGATTCATCTTGTATTGTCTTCCTTTCAGTCTCCTACCAGGCTAGATGTGTAAAGAAGAAGCAGGTTGCAAAATGCTGAAATCCAGCAGGAGCTTAGTTTGAAGTGATTTGTCTTGAACTATGTGCAATATCCTAATATCTTGAATGCAGCTGTCATAACCTGAATCACTTTATTTCTGAATAACATAGCAGGGGGCTTCAGCAAATAATTTTGTGCATAAATGTAATAAGTGTCTGGCTTTTTTTTTTTTTTTTTTTTTTTTTTTTTTTGTATAGCACAAACGTGAATAAGGGATTAGTATTTTTAATTTATTTCTCCAAATTACCTTACATGTATGATTTACAAGTTTGATTTAAGCAGGCCTAGCAGAAGCTATTTTCAGCAATTTGTGGCTTAGAAATTCAGCAATCAAAATTAATATTGAGACAGTACTGATAATGTCACTAGAACACACTAAAGGGCTTGAAAGTTTGTAGACACTTTTGAAAATAGTTTAAAACCTCCTTAGCCAGAAAATTCTTGCAGGTGAGTAACGAG
Source organism: Aythya fuligula (assembly GCF_009819795.1). Lineage (NCBI taxonomy): Eukaryota > Metazoa > Chordata > Aves > Anseriformes > Anatidae > Aythya > Aythya fuligula. Next base: position 79,050,294 of record NC_045593.1, on the reverse strand, counting down.
CGGAACAATTCTAAAAGGTTGTACACAAATTGAAAAGCAAACACTAACTACCAAATGAATGAAGTTGAAATAAAAATAAATTGGGCTAAAAAAAAGACAGAACTGATCAGCAATTTATGAGAAATGGAAAACATAGTTGAAACATTACTGGATTAAAAAATAAATGAGACAGGAAATTAGAGGAAAGGATAGAAGCAAGACTGTGAGGAAATAAAATCCAAAGAAGTTGTTTCAAAAATTGTTTTTGGTGATACAGTATAAATGATGGTGATAAATGGTATAAATGGTGATAGAGTATAAATAAGTAATGGAGAAACTGATTCAAGTACTGCTTTTATTAACAATATGGAACAGGAATAATGCCATTAAACTAATGGAGTTACTTTGGACTCGCACAAGAGAAATGCAAGTCGCATTTGTATTTAAACCGATTCTGCTGATCTTGTTAGAATGTTATGTAACTACTCCTGACTTAAAGATCTTGAGCACCAGTGTCCTTCCAGCTTTGTGGAAGTCAGTAAGAGTTCTGCTTTTAACTTCCCTGGGAGATTTATTAGGCTGTAAACCTGCAGGAACACCAAGTGTTATGCAAATAATGCTTTTATCAATCCGGATGCTCCAGCACAGCTGTGTGCTGTGTGCTGCTGCTTTTTGCCAGTAACGAGGCAGTGTAATCACAGGGATCCCTGCCTGCCTCCTGGCTTGTCCAGAGCAGCTCTGCCTGCAGCTCCAATGGGGAGGAAATCTGATTTAGGAAGGTGATCATGTCCTTGCCCTTAGTGGCAGCCAACTGGGATATGATGGTAGGTGGTGGTCTGTGGCTGCGTGGTGGGAAATGTTTTCAGAGTGTTAGTCCGAGGTCAAGATCAAGGCAAAGCAGTGGCAGCAGCTAACCCATGGTTTTGCTGACCCATGAACTGACTCCCTGGGCAATACAGAAATGGGCACAGCAGTACAGCTTTAAAATAAATACATTTTTAAACTATCAGAGATTAGATTAGATATAAGGAAGAATTTCTTCCCTCACAGCGTGGTGAGGCTCTAGCACAGGCTGCCCAGAGAAGCTGTAGCTGCCCCATCCCTGGAGAGGTTCAAGGCCAGGCTGGATGGTGCTTTGGGCAGTCTGGTCTGGTGGGAGGTGTCTCTGCCCATGGCAGGGGGTTGGAATGAGATGATCTTTACCAGATGACCCTTCCAATGCAAACCATTCTACATTTCTGTGTATGCTATACATTTACTATGCATGCTATACATGTGTAGAACATGCATTTGCTATAAAAAATAACTTTAGTTTGGGGAGGGGAGGGATCAACAGATTTTTTGGTTGTTGTTGTTAGAACAAAATTAAAATCTAAGCCTGTTCTCAGAGGAAGGGGAAAAAAAAATAAAAGTCCCAGAACTAAATATGCAACTACCATACACAAAAAAAATAATGGCTGATTCATTTAATGAGAACCACAAATACAAGGAAAAATAAAGGAATTCCCTAATGAGCCTCTGAGTTGTTGTTAATAGCTTCATTTGAGAAGAAATACATTGAATCCCAGACTGCACTCCTATATTGTATTATCACTCTTTTTTACTGAAATCCCTTTGTTTGTCAGGATCAGCCAGTAGCAATCTATTTTTGTGTACCCACAATAACTCTTTTATATTTCCTGTCAGTGAATAATGAGGCTTCTCTAATCACCTGTTTGTGCTATAACTACTGTGTTCTTTTTTTGTTGGAATAAATTACTGGATACTAACAGCAAATGTTAAAGAATAACATTTGTAAGCCAGGGCATGGAACTAGAGACAGGAGGAAGTGAATTTTACTGAATTGTATCTTTAGGGAAAGAAAGGAAGATGCCCAAGTGATGTTAATTGTATGAAAATGTTTGTAGTTTGAACTTTTGTTGTTGTACAAGGACAGGAGGAAGTAGGAGAGCAGTGATGAACTTGTCCTGCTCTGAACAGTGAGTCAGTGCAGGTGAGCAAAATAAGTGCTACAAAGTATTAATACTGTTGCTGTATTATCACTGCTCTGTTTCTGTAGGTGTCCAGGCACAATAATTTACAAGTTGAAAGAAGGTGTTTTCACGTAGCTTCCCTATGACAGCAATGACGTGAGAAAGAGCATCTGTTCTTGTTCGAAAGTGGGTATTCTGCACAACATTTCTGTGTCAACAGCTGTTGATTGGATGAAACTAAATGGCTTTGTGTGTTATCAGCATTGGGCAATATTTCAAATGTGTCACAACAAAGTGTACTGAAGTTTCCTTGTAAATCATCTTTAATTTCCAGATAAATCTTTTTTTCTAGGAAAAAAAAAAAATCAGTAAAATCCATTACACAAATTCACTACTGCAATATTTGTCATAACTAGTTAGTGAGAACTTAACAAATACTAAGTACCTCTAGTACAGATGTAAATTACAGATCTGAAAATGTTCACCACCAATACCACTACGACCTTCACCCCAGAATTCTTTTCAGATAGTATTCTTCATGTATTTTAAAGGTTTCAAAACCATTTAGAAAAGTTCAAAAATCCAGAAATATCATCAATATCTTTAGAATTTATACTTGTTCTCTCAATCTGTTGTTGTTGTTGTTGTTTTGGGGGGGGGTGTTTTTACTATAAATATTTCCTTTGCCAGAATAATCCACTGGCTTGAGTGGGTTTCCACAGTATCCCAATGCTTTGTTTTAAAATGCAGTATTTTTTTTTTGCTTTGGCCAGGAGGTTGGACCCGATGATCTTCTGAGGTCCCTTCCAACCCCTTCAATTCCATGATTCTGTGAAATTTAATCTACTCTTATTTTAGACTTAATTGACAAGGAAAGTATTTATTCTCTTATCTTTACGACTTGAAGAGATTTAAGGTTATGCAGAGCAAAATGAGTTTTCCATGAAATTCCAATTTTCCACTTAGCAGTGCAAGAAAATGTATTTGAATTAATTATTCTCAGAAATGACTTCGTTTACTGTTTTCAGTTTGACACTTTTTATTTTTCCTACTTATAGTAGTGGCATAATTTTATTTTGCATACTTTAACTACTGTATACATTATATATATATATAATATTGTATTATATTTATATAAATATATAAATATATATAAATTAATAAATAAATAAATTTTAATAAATTTTTTAATAAAAATAAATTTTATATAAATATATAAATATATATAAATTTGTTTAACCATATTTAACCATATTTACATTACCTGGATGCAGTTAGTAAAGCAAAGCTGCAGGTAAACCAAACAAAATAGGAGGCCAGTTACTCAGAGCATCACTTTCTTTTTTGCTACAAATGAAGCTAGAGTGGGAGACCAGCTTAATTTTTGAGCTCACTTAAGACATTCTGTTAAGACTTGGATGTACCTGAGATGTTGAAGGGCAGGTTAATGACTTGGCCTTGAGGCTGCAAGCAATTACAGTGTACTTCAGTTTCCCAGATCTGGTATTCTGGTTGTCCTGACAAGCAACAAGTTACAGGAATCTGTGTCCAGAATTTTGCTGAAATAGAATAGCATTTAGTCAAGGATCCATTTCTATCATTATTAAGATTACAATTAGGGTTTCTTTTACAGCTCACTGTACTAAAAATATCATGTTCTCAGCCCTTCCATTTGCGAATATCTTTCATTTATACTATTCTCTGCTGGGCTTAACTTTTATTTATTTCCTCTTTGTTTTTCTTTGATTTCTTCCGAGTTCTTCATTTTCAAACTTTACTCCCTGGCAAACAAAAAGCAGTAAGCTCATTCAAGCTGCAACCTTTTCCATGTGGTTTGGTTTACCAGTGAGTGCTTGCATGGCCACTGAGCCATCTACATTGTGTAAGCAGCAAGGCCAAATGGCTGCTAATTGTCAGTTCTGTGCTGCACAATTCAGGACAACACAGGTGTATGTGAAGTATTTGCAACCAAACAAGTTTACATAGTCCAATGTACGAGCCCTTGTCGAGTCCTGTTTTAAGCGTCTTTGCATCACATTCAGCTGCATGAAATGAGGTTAAAACACAGGTCTTACCTGATGCATTTAGTTGAAATGTGCCTAATAAGTATGTTGTTTTATGGAATTTTGTGTTTTATTTTGGGAAAATCTAGGGCCAGAAGAAACTTTTACAGTAAAAGTATGCAGTACAATCTACACCTGAATCTTTACATGTGCAGAAGTTTTAGATTTTATTCTATTTCTGAACATGTCTACCCAAAGAAGATAAAAAATACATCTGTACATCTTTTCCACAGACTCTTTCCAAAAATTACCAAAGGGATATGCATCATTCATCCCCAGAGCTCTAATGTTACTGCTAGCTACATCATCTGAAATAAACTGAATTGCTTTTTTATTGTAGCTGACAGCCCTAATGTGCTTATTATTTCATATCTTTCACAGGAGGGGCACATATCTTCATTACCTAATTATTATTCTGAATGCGGTCAGTAACATCACCTTTCTGTAAAGTCAGAAAGAAAATGATTAAAACCAGCAATACTGTTGTATCTCTATAGGTGACATTTCTTTTTTTTCATGGTGACAAAACTTTCGTTGGGGATAGATTTAAACATCCACGTGGACAAAAAAATACATTGAATGAATGCAGTAAGATCAGGCATTTATAACAGTCAAAACTTTGCAGATATTTTGCTTTCTTCTCTTTGCTGTTATAGAAGAGAAGACCTCATTGTAGAAAAAGTTTGTGTAGGAAAGAGTGTTCAGTGCCTGTTCAATGTCTGTTAAAATAGTTTTCTAGCATGACAGTAAGCTTTGGAAGTAAAACCTGTGATTGCCTCCACATTCAATGTTTGCTTTGCGTCAGTCTGCAAAGTGGTTTTGATGTGTGTGAGCTAGATTTCTGAGGACATCAGGCTACAAGCTGTGCTCAGATGGGAGATTGATGCACCTTAACCCCTATGGCTACTCAAGGATCTGAACCACTGACTGGTCACTTGGGCACCTTCTAACTAGAAGGGAAGTGACTAAATCGGAAAAAAAATCCTCAGGCTTCATGTAATGCAGGTACAGAAGCCTCTGCACTGAATGCTTTGAAATACTGGTCCACTCACGTTGTCCCTGGCGGTTTTCTAACTTAGATGTAGCCAATGCTAACTGCCTCGTGATGTGTTTTCATATCTGTTTTGCAGTTTAGAGTATTGCTTGAAAATAGAATACTCCTACATTTTTCTTGCATGTTTTGAAACTGTTGATGAAGATGAATGTGTGTGTATTTTTGTATAAATGAATGTATTTTATATAAATGTAGACATATATTTAAGGACTTCTGTGGAATGCACTTCAAACCTAAATGATTTTTTCAAAATTCTGAAAACTGAATAAAAAAAAAATTGTGAGTTTGTTATTTTAGATACCTAATTCGGGATATTGAATGCCACCTATTTCGTAAATATTGTTGACTCTTTAAAATGTGACTAAATAAAGTATTTAATGTTGGGTATCAAAAAATAGAGTTAACTAGAGATCAGTGAATACTTTTCAAAGACTAATGAGAATATGTTTAGAACTCATTGGTTCAAGTTATTTCATTTTGGTGAAGATAGGAGGATATTATGAGTGTAATAAGAGTTTTTAAAACTGTTAATGATGACTTTTTAATTGCTCAGCTTCCAAATTTGGATTTACTTTGTATGAGAAAAGATAAATTTGCCAGTGCAGATGAAACTAATAATTGCCTAGCAACCAGTGCCTGATTTTTTTCCTATATAGAGCAAACAAAGGAAAAGCACACCACTTTTATTTCTATATATAGTGTATGTGTAAGTATGGAGCTAAATATATATATGTATACACACACACACTCACTCTGGTGGTGCCAAAAGATAAACCTCAAAAGCTATGGAGCACAAGGGGGAAAAAAAAAAAAAAAAAAAAAAAAAAAAAAAAAAAAGAGAAAGAAATAAAGAAAGAAATAAAGAAAAATGGAAAGGTAAAATGGAGATACCAAAAAGAAAAGAAAAAGTAGAAAAAAAGAAGAAAACCAGGAATATTTTAACAGCGCAAATGTGATGTTTCCAGAATAAGTCTTCTTTTTTTGGCAAAAGTCCCTCTTTTCTCACCAATGAAGCAAAGGCAGAAATTGGAAAGAAAATGTACCTTGAAAGTCAATAATAATGTACCTAAATGCTCCCAGACCATAAGGAAGTGACAGAATGACCTTTTATTTAAAGAAGGTCATAAACACCTAAGAATGCTTACCTTAAAGGGCACCCTTTGGACTGTGGTATAGGTTGGACTCCATGGAAGCCAGGGGATGGGGAAGGGAGCAGCTGTGTCTGAGCTGTTTTCTGATCAGGCATTAGGACTGTTTGTTCAGAAACTATAAACAACTGTTCAGAAACAAAGAATCTTCTGAAGAAAGATTTAGGAGGAGCTAATGATCAAAACCAGAACTTAGGTAAAGTCAAACAGGAAATCTAGCTCCCTGTATTGACTGTGTCATGGTCGTCAGTATATAATTGGAACCTATCAGCAGTTAATGGACAAACCAATAGGAGCTCAGATGACTGCTGACAGAAACCACCTGAAGTTGTATCAGGAGATCTGCAAAACATAGTAATGTTTAGCAAGAAATATGAATATTATACTAAACGAGATATTACATGTGAGCATACTATTCAGATTCCCTAGATCAGCTTTGAAAACAAAGGACAAGTAACTGGTAATGATGATGTGTTCACATCATGATTTGCTATCTCTCCCAAAGTCTTAATTGAGCAAAACACAGCTTAATGGGGAGGCAAACACTTTAAACTAAATGCCTTGTACAGAACATCTCAATTTAAGTTCTTATTCTTCCCTTTTCATAAACCTCTCTCACCATGTAAGTCTGAACAGGTGCTGAAGTATCAGTTGATTCACATATTGGTGAGTAACAGATAAGTCTAGCAACATGCCCAACATGAGTGACAACTGAAATCAGATCACTATGCTGTGGTGGTTTCATAGTAATGGGCAACAGCTCCACCATAACCGTTCTCTCACTCCCCATCCTCAAAGGGAAAGGGAGAGAAAATACAATCGAAAGGGCTCAAGGGCTGAGATAAGGACAGGGAGATCACTCAACAATTACCATCACCAGCAAAATAGACATAGACTAGGGAGATTAATGTAATATATTAGCCATTACTAACAGACTAGAGCAGTGAGAATTAAAGTCAAGTAAAATCACCTTCATCCCACCCAGCCTCTTCTACCTCCTCCTGAGTGGCGCTGGGGAACAGGGACTAGGGGCTGCGGTCAGTCCCTGACACTTCATCTCCTCTCCTCCTTCAGGGTTCCTCTCTGCCCCTGCTCCCCGTGGGGTCCCTCCCACGGGATGCTGTCCTTCCCGAACTGAGCCTGCGGGGGCTGCCCACAGGCAGCAGCTCTTCAGGAACTGCTCCCACATGGCTCCATCCCCCGGGGTCCATCCATCCCCCAGGAGCAAACTGCTCCAGCACGGGTCCCCCACGGGTGGGCAGCAGCTCCCCCCAGACCCCCTGCTCCTGCGGGGGCTCCTCTCCACGGGCTGCAGCTCCGGCCCGGGGCCTGCTCCTGCAGGGGCTCTCCATGGACCGCAGCCTCCTCCAGGCCACATCCACCTGCTCCACCGGGGGCTCCTCCACCCATGGGGGGGCTGCAGCGTGGAGATCTGCTCCATGTGGGACCCATGGGCTGCAGGGGGACAGCCTGCTCCACCAGGGGCCTCTCCCTGCACAGGCTGCAGGGGAACTGCTGCTGCCTGCCTGCAGCACCTCCTGCCTCCTGCTGCACTCAGCTGGGGGGCCACAGGTAGGCTTCTCATTCATTTCTTAACTCTATCTCCTAGCTGCTGTGGCACAGCAGGATTTTCTTTTCCTTCTTTCTTCAACCTGCTCTCCCAGATGCCCAACCAGTATCACTCATGACCTTGCTCTGGATAGCAGTGGGTCCCTTTGGAGCAGGTGGACCTCACTCATCTCTGTCAGGTGCTGGGCTCTGCTCACAGAGGCAGCCCCTGCAGGCTACCAAAAGCATGCCACATAAAGTCAGTGCATATGTTTGAGGAGAGCCTGGGTAATGTTTGCCACCTTCATTGTGGAAGGTTGTATTAGTAGGGGTCCAGGCACTTGCATTAAAGACATTCATCAACTGCTTCCTTGTTTGTGTTAAGAAAGAATTGTGACTTTTAGTGGAGGCTGGATGCTCACTGGTTGTATCAGTTTACCAGCATGGGGAAATATATCTCTTTTTGTGTGATGAAACAATATCCAAATGCATGGCTGCTCTCCCCAAATTCTCGTACCAGTGCATGGATTAAATCTTTTCCACAAGTTGCAAAAAATATTCAGAAATGCATTATGTAACTGCTCCTCTTTTAATCACTTTTGATCCCTTTCTTACTAATAAAGATTTGAATTGACAGGAATAGTTCATCTTTTTCCCTGAAGACATACTTGGCATAGAAATGAACTCAGTAACTACAAAAGAGAGAAGAGTTTACTTTTTAAGCTGTTTTCTACTTCTACTTGCATTTCATATTGTCAACCATCAGCTGCTTGAAAAGCCTGTAGCACAGCAGGCTGAAGTACAGTGACCTACTGCTCTTTCACATTCAAATGAATAAAGTAGCTCATGCTGTAGACCTTTAGAAAGGAAAGAGATTATACTTTTTTTTTAAGGCAGAAGGGGATTTATTATGATAGAAATTAATCTCTGCAGGCATTACTTCAGGGCTCTATTCTAACCCTGAAAGCAGGGACACACTTTTACAGTATTGTACTACTAGACTAAATGCAAAGCTTAAGTCAGCACTTCATCTTCAACCTGGATTAATACTTCAGCATAGTCCTAGGGAGGTATTCTAATGAGAATTCTCTGATTAGAAAAATCTGGTTTTCTTTTCATAGTGCCATCTCAGGTTTTCAGAAATCAGCTGGTGCATCCCCCCACTGATTGCAAGACTGGAAAAAAGTTACATTTATAGAAATGTTTATGTCTAGTTCACAGTAGTATTTTGCAGTTCTAGTCCACAGCTACAAGCTGCTGATGCTGTTTTATTTAAGTGCATACAGTCTCTTCATCCTAGAGGCTTTCAGAAAAAAAAGCCAACCACCTCAGCTTCCTTGAGACCTATGATAAAATCATGAGTTTTTTGTTCTGAGATTTATGATCTCCTGGAAGTTTTCACATCAAGTTCAGACATGGATGTTTAGAGTTAATGATATCAATTTATTCATTTTCTGAAATGATTTAAACATTGTGCAATGAATATTTTAGCCAGAAAGCTAGCTGAACCTTCTACCTGCATAGTAAGCAAATCAGAATAGAAAACAGGCAGAATAGAGGCAGATGAGCCACTGATATCTAGAAACTTTAACTTCGCTTTCAAATAAAGAGAGATACAAGTTAATTATTGAGCCATCTTTTTACCTTAGGAAAAACAAATTAGCTGCCTCACCATTAAATCTGAATAACACCTTACAAATTTGTTAAAAGAACTGCAGAGCTCATCTGTTCTCATGTTCACATTTTGCATCTCTGCACAGATGTGTCTTTAATATGATTTATAGTTCTGCTTCTCGGTAGTGGTTCAGCTGTGGAGAAATAGATTTGAACTTGGACACTGTACAGATGATTCTGTAAATCAGAATACTATTAAAGCTCTTTTTCTGAAAATTGATTTTAATGTGAAAATGCTAGTGGTAGCAAGTACTTTCTCAGTCTTCTTCTGAAGTTTAGTTGCTCTTCTGGGATTCATGGCTGGGGCTCATTTTTACTATATTTAGACCAAATTTCTATTGACTGGTTATTTTCTGGGCTGTTTATTGTTTGGAGTCACCTGGAGATTTCTTCCTTGTAACAAGTTTTATTCTCATGAAAGGTAATAGCTATTCATTTTATTTCTTTAGAGACAGCTTTTAAAATAAGCTATATTTCATGTAGCAATATAGGGAATTGAATAAAAATGTAGCCGTTGTTTTAGGCTGGAAAAATGGTCCATTTCTCTCCATCAATAGTGACACCAATATTCAGCTGTGTAACACCCATTACGTAGCATACCACTAAAGGGTGGTGTACCTACCCAACAACATCTGTGATTAGCACCCTGAACTGGTGTTATAACCTTTTCAACTGTTTACCTACCAATTTTGTCATGCCTTTAGTTTGGGTCTGCAGCTCCTTGGACGGCGACAGTATCAGTGTGTTTACCTTAGTATCAGCTTCTGTAAATTTCACTACTTCAGTATACAATGCTTACTAAATACATTTGAGCATATATTTAATGTACAGGATGTCAAACAATACATAAGGATGCTTCATGCATTCACACTTTGAAATAATATACTCTCATGTTAAATTATAGAAGAAAATGTACCCAAACACAAATTATCTTTCTTCTATCATTTCTTTCCTTCCAGTTTTGAAATTTTATGAATCCATGGGATTAAGATGTATTTATTCCATTGTCTAAAGCAGATGTTTCTTACAGTAACAGTTCTGCCAGAAATCATAACAGTTATCATTCTAGGTGTTAAAAGGTAGTTGAGGGAAATTACATTCATTTCAGGATAATGATTTTGTGAATAGGGGCTCAAATGCTTCTCCCATGCCTGATTCTGGACACTGTTCTTGAGCGTTTGACAGGAGTTTTTTTTTTTATTCCTATCCCAGGAACAATGCCGTTACAGAGTAAGTAGTTTTTAATCAGAGTAAATGATTTTTTTTTCTTTTATTCCTTCACAATCATTAGTGAGCTGCAATAGCAAATTGATTTGCAAGTAGTTATGGTAGCTGACTGGTTTATGTAATTTTACAACAAAACAACTAAGAGTCCTTTGCAAAGGAACACACACATGGTTGTGGATGGTACTGCTCAGTTTGCACGGTGCATCTTCTTTAGCCTTCATATCACAAAAATTGTTTTCATAAACTCTGAATTTCTGTTCTTGACAAGGATTGATGGCCTAACTGTTACCATCATGGTGTGCTGCATTATTTATATACTGCAGTTGAGTTCCTTCTTTCAGGTTGTCCTTTGCTGTCAAGCAAGGTATTGCACTATTCAGTAAAGAGTCATGTAAGAGTTTTGGGTATCTTATAGGATTAGAAAGTACTCTATATGAAAACATAAAGTTTGTCAAATGGTTTACAACTGTTACTGTTCTCTCCATGGCTACGTGCTTGCGGTAAGAAGCAATAGTCGTATGTTCAGCATTTTGTTGAAAGATAAAGAATGGTGATGTGAAGATATGTCAGGGAACAAGGTGGACTTACAGAATGGTTCCCCTCTGAGTGCTTTTACTGAAAGTTAAACCAGGACTGCTAACCGTGTTCTCCATGGAAAACAAAACAAAACAAATCAAAACAACAACAACAACAACAACAAAACAGTTATTCTGAAAAATAAATAAATAAATTAAAAAAAAAAAAAAAAGCCTAATTGCCTAATTATTACTGGAGAGCAAACATCTTATTATTTGAACTTTGTTTTATGTTTTTTTCTGAGTTTGGATGAGGAAGGAGAACCCTTTATTAGAAATGTATTTTTGAGTATGTATGTATCTTCACTTTGATTTTATTCTTTTTGTTTTGCTTTTTTATTCTTAACCTCAAAGATTTATTTGACTTGGGAATGTTCTGAAAACAAAAACAAAAACCTGAAGACATGAGGAAAAATTTAACAGCACATCTTGAAAATTTTGTAACTTCTAACCATTTAAATATACTATCTGCTCCTCAATGCAGTCTGGTCTGAGATGATTTGGAGTGGATTTCTACTTTAACTCTTCCATGCATGCTGTCATGAAAAAACAGGAACTACACATATACATGCATGTATATTATATATATAGCTACATATAAAACATCACATCGAAGGAAGAGTCCCTTTAAAGAGTTAAATTCAGAGGGTTATGAGTTCTAGCAATTTTGTGCAGGGACCATCTGAACGTTCCCTTAGTTCTGTTTCACAGGTCCTTGCACCAAATCTCAAAAGCTTGATGTGATGAGATTTTACAGTCCGAGAGATTTCCAAGGATGAAAAAAAGACAGCGATAATTATAGCACAAATATTATGTACACAAAGTTGTGCCATACCTCAATGCTTGAGTAGTCATACAATGAAAGGTATGGGGTTGATCAGACAGTAAAGAAAAAAATTGTTTTTATTTGACACTTGAATTATTTATTGGACCTTTTTCAATACATTTTATTTGATGTACACTATTATTTTACTGTCTTTTGTTTGTTTTGTTTTAAAGTATTATTATTATTAATATCAGAGTTCTGCTTACAGTGTTTAATGTACAGAAACCTGCCACAGTTGCATGCAAACAGCATGTCATCTACCACTATGGCAAGTCACCAGTACAGAGCACAGTTCTGTAGGAGCTGATCTATGGATATAATTCTTTTTGTTTATTTTATTCTCCCATTTACAATGACTCTAAGGTTAAATTCCCTAACTACTGTTGTGTTAAAGGCTGTGTCATGTGTAACATAGTACTTTAATGGTAACAAATCCCTTAATCAGTTATGTTAAAACAAAGAGCACCAGTGTAACCTTTTCTTCTTCAGAGCAAAGCCTTATAAATCAGATTCTGTACATCAAACTGAGTAAAATGTATAACAAATTAGAGTTCAATATTTCAACATGAATGGCCTCTCAAGAGGCACAAAATGTAAATTGAGAGGAATATTGTTGATTCAAAGGTGACATTTATTTTGTTCTGCACAATTTCACAGGCACTAAGTCATAAATAAGAGTGCTAACATTTTAAGTGAGTTTTAGTAATTTGAGTATGCAAGTTTTCACAAACTTTATGTGTAGTCTTACACAGAGTTACTGCTCACTTGTGTCTGTGCACTTGCTCAGACTTAAGACAACAATAAAATATCAAAAAATTAATGAACTAAGCTTGCCACAGTCTAAACAAATAGTCATTTAAAACAGTAACATGAAACAAAGACATGTGCCTGTTTGTAATCCTACTGTGAAATGGACTAGTAACAGTCAATTTTTATTTATTTATTTATTTATTTCTCTCTTGGAGGTACATTGGTAGATAATGTCACTGGTAACTGGACTGAAGGTGAAAAATTTTCCTAGTTCCCCATGAGTGTGGATGTTAGATGTTTTAGTGTCTTTGCAAGGGTTTCCAGTCTCCTGGGTGACCACGAATTCTGAGGGCAGGTGGAGCATGTTGTTTGTGCTGTGTTGCCCATTATGGTTATGCATCCTACTTGATATCAGATGCCCTCACTTAAAAAACAAAACAAAACAAAACAAAAAAGTAGGCTATGTAAGCAGCAAACAAAAGTAAACAATAATAACATTATTATTTAAGTGTGAAATGCATTAAAACATAACAGCATTTTGCTATAAGTTATTCAATAAGTATAGAGAGGTCTAAGTTGTTTGTTTCATATTTTTTTATGAATACAATTGGAAATTGTTTCAGCCCAAGTCAGAATTTGTTCCCAAAGTATTTATATTCACTCCTTACAATTATATTCATTGTTTACACTCTGTCTTTTTGATAGTCCCATTTCCTTTAGAGGTGTGCTGTGCTCTTTTTGTTTCTGTGATGTAATATAATGACAACAAATTTATACCAGTAACTGACAGTAGAATTTGAGTCAGGGTGGCTGGAGTCAAAAGAGCAGTTACTTTTTGAACATGGAAATAAATGACTGCTGTTAAAGGACACCATCTGCTTTATTAGTTCCAAACTGTAGGTCAAGGTACTTCGCTTCAAGCTTAAGAAGCCCACACAAATTTTCAGACAAATTAAAACAATGTAGCTAGCAATAAACACTTTGGTTTTAGTAGGAGATTTCAAATTCTGAAAATCCAATGGAGAATTAGCAATGTGTTCAGTTTGTCAATCAGTATAAAACATACACATGGGAGCAGTAGTTTGTCTTTCTACCTTTCTTTTTCTTTCTTGTTTTTGAATAAATGAAATCAGAAGGACACTAAGTGGAGAAACATTTAGTAAAAGTGTCCCCTCTCATTTTAATAAGAATATCCATGTGCATTAACATAACAAGTGTCTCTGTTCCAGATGATATTTAATTAATTTGTTTAATTAAAGGTATGGGAATGCAGTTTTCAGAGCAGTCAGTTCATACTGATTGTTCTTTCACAATCATATGCCTAAGCCACATGAAATCTAAAGCTTCTCTTGTGGACCAAATAATGCAATCAGCAGTCAAGCTGAGAAAGCTTGAGTTGTTTAGATTCTGACAGGAAGAAAAGAAAACTGTCTAGGGATATGTAGTGTATGTTATGGAAAGTTGTCATTTATTCTCTTCAAATTGCCATACTTCTTCTTCAGCTGGACAGTGTTCAGTATAAGACTGTTAGTACCAGATAGGTAGACACATGACAAATCTCTGTGCTATGAAGGCCAATAAAGCTGTCAGATTGATTAAAAGAAAAAAAATATATAAGTTTTTGTATGTTTGTTTGCCATTGATGTGCAGAATTCACAGAAGTTTTGTACATCCATAAAATGGCTTAAGTGATTGTTAGATTGGAATTCTCACACAAGGCACTGATCTTCACTCTGTGGGCCAGCAAGGCATTAAAAACATTTTAATGTAAAACATTAAAATGTTAGTACTACTGACATAAACAGGTGGACTTTTTGTAACTCTTTCTACAGTTACATGTCAGAAGGCAACTTTTCAATTTAAAGAAACATACAAAATAATGTGCTACTTAGTTTTTTAAAATTGCCTTTCTGTAGATGTTGCTTAAAGTTGCATTTGCAAAATTTTTGCAAAACAAATTATACATATTTTAACTGTACAAATTATTGGTATTTCTAAAAACAATACTGAGCATAATGTAGAATAGCAATAGTAACATTCTATAATAAAATACTTTACCTGTAAAATGGTGCAACTTTGTAAAGAATTAAAAATCACATGGTTGGGAAAAAAAAAAAAAAAAGTGTTTCCTTCAAGTTTATGAACTTGCATTTGTGCTCAGCAATGATTTTGATTTACTTGCAAAATTACATTCCATGTAATGATATTTAAAGAATTTGAAGTTACTGTTATGTTTTAGCATAACACATTCAAATATTATGAAATTCACATTTGGAGATTTGATGCTAAGATATGTGGAAGGTGTTCCTATGGCTTATGTCATATGACAAAATACAGAAATCAATAAACAGCACAAATATGTTTTACCAGATGAAGTGTGAGATAAGTAAAAATGCATCTAAAGATGTATATAAATATCTGATATGAAATTGAGGCTGCACAAAGGATATTCTTCAGGACTGCCTCAAATTATACCACTGCGAACTGGACACAAAATTACCTCTTGTTCTCTTTCAATGAAAATGTAAAATAAGTCACATCTTGGTACCAGCATTACAGGGGAATAATAATCATTAGCAAGACTCAAAATCTTTGGATCAGATCTCAAACTGACAACAGGTATTTCAGATGTTTTCAGCAGAAGCAGTCCCATATTTCAGCGTATTTGTAGAACTGTGAGAGGCTGTGGTTCTCTGAAGGTGCTAGAGGAGTAACAAGAATTGGACAGGCACTCTGTTCAGTCTTTTATATCTCCTCATGAAGGTGTTTTCAAATAGTATTAGATAATGTACTGTATACACTGCTAATACTGGAGATGTGTTCAAGCACTGAGCATATGAAGCAGCCCTGAGGTGCGTCTTTCAGTGTTTACATCTTGCTGCTGTTGATCACCTCGAAGCTAATTAGCCAGGGAGGCTGTCTTCCCTGAAAAGCAATTCAAGGATTAGCAAAATCTGTTTGCTTATCCTTATTTAGGAAGATTGAAGCTACCCATTGTGCCTGTGCTTGCCATGTCCCAAGCAGCTTTGAAGCATGGCTAGCTCATAGCATGGCATGGTTTTGAAGCGAAGCATAGCTTTGTTTGTAATTGATTTGCTCTGTCTCTGCAGTCAGAGCAAAGAAGTTTTTGGAGAAGTTGGCAAACATCTTTGAGGCCAAGGAGGGGACTGCAAAGGAGCACTGAAAGTCTGTGCCCAAGTCCTTGCAGTGGTGTTGGTGGGTCTGGAGGTGGACTGACAGCTTCTCTTGGCTCAAATATCATCATTAACCTTACTGTTAGAATTAAATTGCTCAAAACCATTCAGTGGCTTTACTTTCTGTTGTTGAACTTCTTCCTGGAAACACATGTAACGGGTCTTTCTGTGACTGACATAAAAGCACACTGCTGGCCTAAATTCTGTGCTTCGTTTTCAGTGGAAATACTGTCATGCCTGATCTGTACTGCTGAGTAGTTTAAGAGTGTATGTATCTGGAGCAGGTGAGGATGTAACCACAGTAACAGTACTTTGCTCGGGACCTAGGTGGTAAGATAATATCCTGAATCAAAAGCACCATTTGGCTTCACATTCCATTAAATCTGGAGAAGTAATTTTTTTCCAAATATATATCCTGATAGAATTAAAATGAGATAAAGTGAAAAATTATTATTATTTTTAATTATATTTTGTTTACAAATGAATATCTGTCATTGTGCTTATGAGAAGCCCTTTTGGTGGAGTAGAAGGCTAAGCAAAAATGATGAGACAGATGTGTACTGCTAAATAAATATAAAATAGAATTAGCCAAAAGATATTCAGAGGACACAGAGGTTATCATACTTGTCTGTTCTTGATCATCAGTAGTCTACCATAGGTAGTGTATAAATTTTGCAGAGTTTCATACAAGAATCTTTTCTTCCTTTAACCCACAGGAGACCTGTGTGACTCCAACCCATGCAGAAATGGTGGCATCTGTCTGTCAGGGCTGAACGATGACTTCTACTCATGCGAGTGTCCTGAAGGCTTCACAGACCCCAATTGTTCTAGTGTTGTGGAGGTTGGTAAGTGCAAAATCTGAATGGAGGAATAATTGTTTGAACATCCCGTTAATTGTGGCCAACCAGTCAGTGATTTTGTCCACTGCATTTTGTGTAGTGCTGTGGTTGTTGCATTGCTTGTATTTGCTGTCTCATCTTTTTTCTTTTTTCTTTTTTTTTTTTTTTTTTCTGTATCACAGATATCTATATCATAGAATCATAGAATGGCTTGGCATTGTCTCTTATTTTTGTTCATATTAGGAAAATATGCTGCAGCTAGAATGAAGGCCCTGTGGCAGCACCTCTTGTCTGAAGGCTTTGCAGGCCCTCTGCATTGCTTTTGCTGACAGCCAAAGTATTTCAAAACAGTACAACCCTTCAAGTATTTCATATCTGACGTCTGTGTTTGTAATTTATCAATCTGGGTTTCACTAACATGCTTTGGTCAGTGACAGCCGAGTACAGTTCACATGTTTTGCTTCTGCCAGCTGTCCTGTAGGACACCAGCCTCAAGCAGAAAAGCAACGCCAACACCTGAGAGCACTTACTTCTGCAAATGCCTTGTTGAAACTGTCAAAGCTAGTCTCAGCGCCTCTCTAACACTGTATGTCTCCTAAGTCTATGCTGATTTCATTTTTTAATAAATAGGTCAAGGCTATACAGGCACAACCTGAAGAAACTCTTCTGTAAGAAGAGTATGTATTTAAGTAATTAAGAGTAATTAACTATGTACCTAAGTCTCCATAATGCAATTTTAATTATGGTAGAGATTGGGTTGAATTTGGTTCCCCTGAACATAAGTTTTCTAGAAGCACATGTAATAGTTCCTGTGGTAGACACCTACTGCACTTTTCCTCTGACTGTAAATCATCATCACACATAGTAACTGGTTATTACTTAACATTTGATTTGAATGAGAAACTGTTATTTTCCATTGGTGCAGCTACCAAGAAGCAGGAACATACTGTCTTTGAATCCTGTTTTCCATCCTTTTCCCCAACATTTTTATGCATGCCTGAATGTCTGAATTTATCCTAGAAGTACATGTCACACTGCCCTAAAATGGCTGTGACATGGGTTTCCTGCAGGAAACTTTGGTGTCTATCATGCATTTGGTTGGCAGGAAATTGCATTGCACATAACAGAGAGGATGCTGATAGTGACTGAATTTGAGATAAAAGCATATTGTGGTAATTGCCACTGTAATTTAGATCTACATATTAACAGGGCTTTAAAAAATGCACATATTCTTAAGTAAGTTCTTCAAACACAACAAAATCTCATTTTGGTAAACAGAGTAAAACATAAGCAAATAGAGAGCTCTAGAATATGTGGTAATCACAATGTTTATGCAGGCACAATATTACATTTTTTAGTTTGCAATCCAGAGGGAATATGCAGGAAACAACCCTGATTAGGTACAGGGTTTATTAAAATTCCTATATTAGATAAAATACAGAGTGTTCATTCTGTTTGTGTTTCTTCTTTATGGTTATGCTACCTGTATGGATTCAGCGACAACTGTTACTTTCTGAAAACTTCAAAATTAGTTCTTTTTAGGAGAAAAAGTAGAAAAAGGTTTGTTTGCTTGTTTACTTTTTGATATAGTGTTTGAGGCTGATCCAGCCTTATCTTCCCCTTACATAAAGTAAACCACTGAAAAAAATGATACTTCAAGTTAATATCCTGATTTTTCCTATGAAAATAATGACAAAGAGTGTAAGCTGTTAGTAAGTTAGACTCCATTAATTCAAACACTGGAACAAATAAAAATTTTCAAATAAAATAAAAATTCCAAATAAAAAAATCTTTGCAAAATGGATTTGAGAGGAGTCCAGGAGTGTAAGACCCTGTGTGATCACTTCTACCACAAGTGCTTATTAGCAGGTGTTAAGATTGGAGAAAGGATGCTAATAAAGCTTACTTCTCTTTGTCTTTTTAATGAGTTAATTCTTTTAGTTCCTAGGATCTCCAAAAAGGTTTCTTGACAATTTCCTGTGTAGCTGAAAGCAACAAGGTGATGCTCCCCTCAGAAGCACTGTACAGCAAGAACGAGATGCAGTGAGGTACTCCATGCAGCCCTGTTGTCAGAGACTCCTATTTTAGATATTATTCAGTCAAGGCAACAAAATATTGCTATCTCTAAATACTAACTGGAAAGTCACACGTTTTCAAGGAATATACCTCAGATAGGGGGATTTCACAGGAAGAGGTAACGAGTTTTACTTAATGACAGAATCACAGAATGATTGAAGTTGGAAGTAGGTAAATAAATGCAATACAGATAGGAAGGTGAAAATTGTTGTTACAGAAGAATGATAGATGCATGAAAATACTTCAGGGTAGAGAAATCAAATATTTAGATGGAAGCATCTACATTGACCAACCCCTTTTCAAGAAAGCTGGGGAGTAGTGTGAGTGTTTCAAGGACATAAGGGTGTACCTACAGTTACATTCTTTATTATCTTAAAAAGATAACATAAAATAACCCACCATAATCATAGCACATTATTTCAGTATTAGTGTTTCTTTCTAAACCTTACCAATGGAAAGTCCTGACTCTTCTGCTAGACCACTCCAATATTTTCTGATCCTGTAACTTTGAGTGAACCTACCTAAAACAAAGTTGCTGTAGAGTGTTAGTAATAATTTATGTATTATAAATTAACAATCATATTCTAATCCTATTCTTTCTCTAAATGTAATCCTCCCTCATTTTCCATTTCCTTATATTAAATACTATATATACATTGTCATGCTAAGTGAATTGAGATTAGAAGATAGATCTATACTATTACTCTGTCTGTACAGTTAGGTCATTTTAATATTCTGTGTCCTAACAGATTATAAATCCTAACAGATTATAAAAAGTTGATAAACTAGTGGAGAATAAGATAGAGGCGAGCAGGAAAAATTACATTGTGGTTCTTTTCAATACAGCACATCCTCCAGTGAGGCAGAAAAGGATTTAGCTAAATAGATAAGAGTAAAAGGTAATTATATCAAGCTTCCCAAATAGTAGGATGTTTTCCTCCCAATTTCAGCATCTGTTCTTCCTCCAGTGTATGTGTAGTGTCACCCAAATTGACTATATTTATTGCCATCATGACTGCATCTACCTCAGTGACTTATCCGCCTTCTGCTGCATAGATCAAAGGGGGATATTATTCAGTAAAGTGTCATCATGCTTTGCTTCTGATGTTGATCAATTTAACATTTGGAAAAATTGAAAAAGAAAGGATTGTCTCTTTTTGTTTTTGTTTTCTTTTGTTCTTCTTGCAAATTGTTTCAATGGTCCCATTGACAAAAAGGTGAAACTGTGGAGTTGTGAGTGAGCCTGTGTTTATTTGTATATAGGAAGAATAAACAGCTTTCAGGATAGCAGACCAGTCTTTTCTGGGAAAAGAGAGAGATGGAGTGGGAAGGGGTAGAAAACAAATTCTTCTCTGCTGGGCTTTAGGTATGGTACTTGTTTGGATTCTGTGTTAATTTATTTTCTTGGGGGCAAACAGGGAAAGTGCTAGTTTTCTTCAGCAACCACTTAATGCTGCTGAGTTCTTAATGATAGCCAGGTTTCCTCTTCTGAGCAATGGAAGAAGTTGTTAAATGGAGCTCTATCAACATAACTCCAGATTAAAATGAATGTGATTTTGTGTGAATCTGTTTTTTGTTTCTTTGGTTTTAGTGGGAAACATCCACAAGCTATTTGCTAAACAGTTTGAAATGCATTCTTGTGTTACCTTTCCTATGATTAGAATTGTCAATATGAGTATGGATTACTAATTTTCCTCTTAGTAAGGCTGTAGCTGTTGTTGTATGTTCACTATATTAATGGCATTTCTCACAGTATTCTCTCCCGAAGTCTGTAGTCTGTAACGCCACAACTCCGATAGAACAGTTTTAGAAATGACTGTAAGACACGTTTTTAACCATGAACATATAAGGGCACTTGAGTCATTAAGAGATGTTTTCCAAAGATATGGAATTCTGTTGAAAGACAATCAATAGGTATTAATAAAAATAATTTGACTAATTAAGTCTTAATTGTTAGCTTCTGAGTAGCCTGAAGGGTGCATAGTACACAGAAATCTAAACTGAGTATATACATGCAAGTAGAAGGTCTTGGTAAATTGCATTAAATGCAGAACAGAAAACATTATACTTTGTAATTGTAATATTGTAAGTAATTGTACAATGTTTCTGCTGAAACAGTTGCCTTTGGTATTGATTGCTAGTAAACCTCTTGTGAAAACAGGAGCTCAAGTCAAAATTGGTGAGAATGTTAATACAGTGGATATTGCATCAGCATCAGCAAATTAGGTGAAGGACTTTACCTGTGAGTGATACACGACCATGTTCATTTAGACCAGAGCTAATATTTTAAGAGAACCTCTTAATTTGGATATTGAGAATTAAATTCATTAGGATAGTGTCAGAGAATCACAGAAAGCTAATGCCCAGCATGCTGTTAGCAATTAAAAAAGTTAGTTACTATACTCTTGGGTTTAATCAGGACATACCCTTTATAGAGCATCCTGAGTTATATGTCAAGTCTTAAGTCTACCACTGATATCAAGATGACCATCCACAATGTGTATAGGTAAACCCTATCTTGAAAATCATATCACTTTTTTTTTTTTTTCAATTTAAAGATTTGTTTTATGAAAGTACAGACTGGCAAGGAATGAGTAGTTGCCTCAGAGCATTTGACAAATGGGCAAACAAGCAGTTCAACATACTGAGGGAGATTTTATGCATTTTGGTCTAATTAAAAAGACAACCTAAAAACATCCAGATTCTTGTTGCCAGAACTACTGCTCAGAATGAGAACTTGCAAAGATAAATAAGGTTTGTGAGCCCAGGACAGTCTGCAAAACACATTCTCAGCCCCTGTTTTCAATGGGAGCAATGAAGCTCTCAGCAGTAAATTACATTTCTATTAAAAGTTCCAGCAATGATGCCAAGGAATAGAATGTTGAGAAAACCATGCATGTAGGTCATGGAGAACTCTCACATACCAATAAGGATGTACCTTTTAACCAGGAGCTATTCCGTTGGAAATTCCAAGTAGATAGGGTCTGCAAACAATGTGGTGGTCCAAAAGGAAGAGTTGGCACACTGCAGATCTGACTGAAAGGGAGACACCTGCAAGCACTTGTTCATTCCTGTGAGCCAGGTCCGTTCCTACTGGGCTCCAGTATGCAGCTGACCAGTTTCCCTAGTTTAAGGGGCAAAGAAGAGACAGAAAAAGTAACAGAAAAAAAGAGCAGAGTGGTTTCCTTAGCAGCATGATGTGTCTGGGTTCTGAAATGTTTAGAACTGGCTTCAAACAAGTAGGTACAATAAGCCAACTATATTTTGCCAAATCTGCCAGTAAAACATAAAAATCTGTGAAGAGCTTATGTTAGCAGCCAAGGAAAATTGGTCTTTGGATAGGTGCTCTAATGTTGTCTGGAGAAAGAAACCTGCAAATAATTCATCTGCTTTGAGTGAAAGAGGTTTGGGTGGGCAACAGCTGCAGCAGATTAAAACAGCTGAATTGAGTACACATTGAGACATTGAAATCTAATGGAATAAATATTCTGTTATGCAACTGTATGAACATTTCAAATCCATTAGTACTTCTGAAGCAGTCCAGAGACTTGCTGAATTTGCTTCTAGGCTCTTTAAACAAAGTTCCATGTATTGTTGACTTTGTTGTTCAGTATTGTTTATTTTTGTCTGGAGTGGAAAGATCTGTAGTTTCTAAGAGCCATGCAAGCTCCTTTTGGAAGGAAGTGGTGTTTTCTGCAGAGGCTCATATTACGCATATCAGATGCTCATCAGCTGTAGCACAGACCTGACCCTATTATAGATTCTTTGGTTTTGTAAAGTTTTTGAAAAGGCAAATATTAAAGATTGATCTCACCCACCCTTACTTTCTATTTATTTATTTATTTATTTACATGTGCATAAACATAAAACATGCATGTTTTATTTTTTATTGTTATTACTATAATCTGCCCTAAAAGAGTTCCTTGTATATCATTTTTGTATGTATGTCAAATGCATGTATCTTTTCCAAATATTAAATCCAAGATCTGTATATTTTTGTCTGACTCTTGGTAGAATGAAGAGTTGCAGAACTTTTGATATTTTTAAAATATATTATTCGTTAAGAGCTATCAAGAAGGTTCAAGTTACTCTTCTGTTTTGCTAGAAATGGGTGGTAGCTTTATAGATTCATTTTCTTCTTCATCTGGCTTCTTGGCTGACGTAAAATATGTAGTTTTTATGTTTTTGAAGAGCCCAGATGATGTAATTTCTCATAAAATATAGACTTCAGAAATAGATGTTCCTAAAGTACTGTCCCTTTTTGTATTCCTATTTTATATAATCTAGTGTTCTCCCAGATTTTTGTGTAGAAGGATATGACTCAACAGCTTGAAAACAACTTGCTAAAATAAAAATGCCAGAAGGAAGCTGATTCTTTAGCTGAAAAGGCAAATTGGTCTTTAATGAGATGATAATTCTGGCATCCTAGGAGATTCAGATTAGAAGATTTTAGACTTGTTAGGCTAAAATGATCAGATGCAAAACCTGCTGGTGCTCAGGTTAATGCAAGTTCTAAGTACACTGCAGTTCCAGAGTAAAAGAAAAAAAAAAAAAAAAAAAAAGATGAATATTGAAACTTTGGGACAGAGGGACTTTACTATTGTTTCTTTCATTTCCCCTCCAAGTTATTTTCCAGATTTTTTTTTTTTTTTTGCAAAACTATTTATATAAAGGGCTCATTAAGCACAGCAAAATTCATCATGATTTGGAATCACATTTGCTTACTTTATTCTCCACAAGTATCTTTAGTTATATTTAAAATAACGAAGTAGGGAAACATTCTTTTGTAATGTTGATACTATAAAGAGATGCCCTTACCCCTTAAAAGAATTCTTACGCCTTTTTCTTTCATCCACTAATAAATATTATTGTGCTCAGAAGCAGAAGAATAAGGTTGCCCAAATGTTACTCTGCATAAATTTAATATTTCTAACTGGGAAAATTGCTGTTTGTAACTCAGAATTTTCTTTCTACTGTCTAACTCTGTATGATTTGATACTTTTGTATGCTCTTTCACTCTTTATTTAAAATCTCAGTTAAGGCATTTGCTTAAGGGTGCAAGATCTGATCTCTTCTGATCAGCACTCCATTCAAGATGCAGATTTCTTTTAAGTGTTTAAAACAGTGTAGAGTAGTGTATATGCTCTACTCTCTTGCCATCTCTTCTGCAAAGTTCCAGAATACTGTGTGAGCTATTTAAGGTTTTAAACTGGAATGTATACAGCTTGTAAGAGAAGTTGAGAGAACTGGGGTTATTTAGCCTACAAAAAAAAAAGAAGGCTCAGGGAAGACCTTATCATATTTTACAACTACCTCAAAGGACACTGTAGTGAGGTGGTAATCTGTCTCTTCTCCCAAGCAACAAGTGATAAGACAAGAGGAAATGACCTCAAGTTGTGCCAGGGGAAGTTTAGATATTACAAGAAATTTCTTCACTGAAAGGATCATGAGGAACAGATTGCCCAACATCACCATCCCTGGAGTATTCAAAAATTGTAGGTGCGGTACTTAGTGAGTACCACATGGTTTAGTGACAGACTTTGGCCTTTTCCAAACTAAATGATTTTATGATTCTGATTGTAAGTTAAAGACAGAACTGTTTGTAGAAGTGGACTCAATTCTGAATGTAGAAAAGTAATGAAGTATGCACCAGATGACAAATTTATATTATGCTTTTCAGCAAAAAGTAGTACTTGTATTCCCGTTTTACCTCATTAAGGGGAAGTAACGAAATGTTCTAGCTCTTAGAGTTTTTTGCGTATTTGTAATGTAAGTGTAATTATAGGAACTTCCTAATAAATTTATAGTTTAAAATTGTTCCTGTTAAGTAGGCTACTGAATAAATGGAGGATTTGTTGCAAGGAGTAAGCAAAACGGGAATTAGATGAGATAATCTAAAATGGAAATCAGAATTTGAAGGAGTCAAGATTCATTATCAAAGCCCTATGAAAATTATCAGTCAAAATGATAGGGAGTAAAAGTGCTTTCATTTCACAGAGCAACAGTTTATATATGATAGCCAGCTATCATAAATTAATGAGATGTTGGGATAATCTGGGTTACTGATGAATGGAAAAAGTGTCTCTATAAGCCAGCTCCAACTGTCTTATAGAGGCCACCTGAGTGTCTTCTTACCTTAGGTGACAGTAAGGACTGGTTTTCTTCTGGACTTTCTGTTGTTAGGCCAGGCTGGCCTGAACTGGCCTGAACCTAAGGGCAGCTGTGGATAACCAGGCTGAAGGACCTCCGCTACTCCCACTGGTTCTTCTCCTCTTCTTTCATTTACCTAGTAAATGATCTGGGATGGTGATGAAAGGCACTGCACAGACCTGCAACTGAAACTCAGCACAAGTGTGGGGAGAGCTACAGACACTCCTGTGTGGCATGGGGTGTTGCCTAGGGGTGGTTTTTCACACTTCAGCTATTTTGTGAAGAGAGAAGTCACGCATCTTTTCCCTCTTCTTTTTAATTCAGTCCCAGAGTGGATAACAAGATCTTAAATGAAATGCTGACTGTATGAAGCATACAAATAATTTCATTTAGAGGTACTGGGACATTTTTTGTGTGTTGTATCAGAGGTGTACAGCTTTCTTAACTTGATGATGCTGTAAAATAATAATAATAATTCAGTCAAGTTTATGTCGTAATAGTAATGACCAAAATGATTAGGGCATGAAATTCCATCCTAAATTATGACCACAGTATAATATTTCAATCATATTACTTGAGCTGAGCAGCTGGGTGAAAACTGACATTGTGCCATAAATCAGGAGAATCAATATATTACTTCCTACATCTAAAAAATAAAAATAATACAAATAAAAAATAAAAAGGATCAAAATTTGCATTTTCAGTTGGTGATTTTCTGCCTATATCTATAAAACTAGTATACTAGCTGAAGGAACAAACACTCCAGTCATCCATACCATCTTCATTTACAATCACACACTGGGCTGATTCGACTGTAAGCCAGCCAATTCTGAAGTCTGGAAAAGCACGTACAAGGGTTTGATTTGGACATTTTTTATTTTTTTATTTTTAACGATATTAGAAAAGATGCCTGTGTGATTTGGTAAAGCCACACTTCAGCTTCGTTTGTATTTATAATGGTATTCAGCTTATGTGTCTCTTCATGCATAATTAGTACAAATATGCATAGTTCTGCACTTCTGATCTATGCTTTTGACAAATATATAATTCAAATATGCATGAATGCATGCAAGGTTTTAATGTTTTTTCAAATGGATGGATACAAGACATTCATATGTAATCTACTTTGTTTATCTGTCCAGATGTACAAAACTTTAATGTCCTAAACTTATTCCCTCCCATTCTCCTAAGAGAATAATAGCAGTGGTCAAAACAGACTGGATTATTTTAGATTTGCAAAAAAACAATTCTGCTGATAGATATGAGCATTTTCTACAGGGAGAAAGGAATATGAATACTCAGATTTCAAGTCCTTTTGAAGATGCTTCAAATATTTCATTTCAGTTCCTGCACACTTCTTTACTGCCCTCCCTCTTTCTACATCAGTGCATCTGCACAAATATATAACATTACAACATGATGCTAACTCATTTTTGGGTTCATTCACTGTTCTTTAACCTACATAAAAGAACACAGAAAGAAGTGGAGGTTTCAGATATTTATGTGCTATCCCTCATAACATCCTCCATGGTGTTGGGAGGAGAGTGCACATGGCTGGGTTCAGAACTTCTATTTCAGAGGGAAAGTCTCTGAAATACCCTTAAATGCCAGAGACCCTTTTCTATATCCCATCCAGTATGGTATATATTTATAATTCCTCATTGCTTTTAACAGCAATTACTATTTAGCTTATGTTGACTATGTTCATTCAAGTGGTCTCTTTAGCTGTAAGCATAGAATACAAAGAATAGCTGCTGCTGTGGTAACCATCTTAAAGTTCATTTTTATTCTGGACATAGCAGTTCTCTTGGAGTCTGGTGTCTTTTATGGTGTAAACAGAAACAGGACACACGTAACATTTCACTTGTCTCTGCAGGTATCTGTGTATCTAAATGAAGTGATGCCTATACTGTGCTTCACTTGCTATATTTAAAACTACAATGAGACGACTTGACAGCACAAGTCAAACAAGTACTAGCCAGAACTGAATTAATTCTGCTTAAAAAGGAGAATCTATGGAAAATCAGTAAGTTGGGTACTGCTCTAGTATCTTAGAAATTTGCTGTTTTCATTGCTGTATCAGAAGAGACCCACACCTTAGCAGAGCTTGCAATGGTGCCAATTCAGTTAACTGGTAGAGATCTGCCAAAATGTTTGCATCTAGTTAGAAGGTAGTTCACTGATAGTATATTTTTTCAAGAACAAGGGAAAATATTTTTTTCTTTTCAAATGCAGTATGAGCCATTTCTAGAATATATTTATCCTTAATTGGTACAAACAATGAGAAACATTGAGAGTTGTTAGAGACTCCCAAAGAGGAAGGAAGGTATGAATGAGGAAGGTATGGAAGAGGTATGAATGGTTTGTTGTGAAAGAGGAAGAGAAGCAGCATAATGAGATACATGTAAGAGATGAAAAAATAGAATGCAAAGCTTTGCAGATTCTGTCTATATTCAAATTGTGAATTATCTTTTTTTATTATTATTATTTTATTATTTGACTTCTGTTTGTAATACTAACTTCAGAAACACTTGCTGACAACCAAATAAACAAACAAAAATGCAACACAAAAAAAAGATAGTAGTCCATGAAATGATCAGATGTGTTGTAGCAAAGACCATCAGTGGTGAAAACCATGACCATGGTACACTCTCATTCTCCTTACTTTGTGCTGCAGAGTTGTATTAGAGGTTTCATCCAACCATATGAAGAAGGTATTGCTGGGGGGATCAAGCAAAGAAAGCTCTGACTATACAGTGGGAGAAAACGGAGGGCGTGGAGGATGGGACTAACCAAAACTGCCAATTCTCAGACATTAGGACACTTTCAAATGTTTTTCATGTGTGTGTTTCTTAAGTGCAAACCTCTCCAGTTTTGCCAGCAAGAAGGTGTATGCACATGTTAAGCTGTGTTACTTCTGAAGTTTATGTTGCAGAAGTACCCCTGCTCTTTGCTGTTACTCATAATGGATTAAAGCTGCAGGCAAACAAGACTATGCTAATAACTTATCTGGTCTTGTGGCCTCTGTCAGTGTGGTACAGTGTCCTGTTGTGTGAGAAATGACAGAAGGGGGACACTGCCTGAGAGACTGCACTCAGGAGGCAAAGATGCAAGGCCAACCTCCAAGGTTGTTCTGCTGGAACATCCAAACACAGCTTCCTGTGTTCTTTGTTCTTCATGGGAACAGTGATGAGCAGTCATGTGCTTTGGCAGTATGTCAGATAAACAAAGACAAGGGATGTAGGGATTCCAGAAACTGGAGTGTCAGAAGATGCTGTAAGTGGTAACTGCCAAGAAAGGACATAACTGAGGCAAAGGTAATACATGAAGTATAGTAATTAGAAGTATAATTAGAAGTATACTGGAACAGAAGAACTGCCATCTTTTCCATCCATTCTTTTCCAACATTATAGTAACATATGCATTCATTAAAAAATACATATTTCTTAGATTATTCCAAAATTACAGTGACTAGAGGTTTAGCAGAAGTGCAAAGCTTAGCTGCAAGATATTTGTACACAAAGTGAGAAGTTGCACTTAATTAAGGTGAAAATCAAATCTTCTGTGAGAATTTATAGTGAGCAGATAGATAAGTATTTTGGAGTTCTCAGTGGAAGATACTTCTTTAAGCTTTAATATTATTTAAAAAGTTGTTTTGCTAATTAATAAAAGCATCATAAGAGACGAAAACTCCCATTTTCAGGTATGCAAAAAAACATTTTTTCTAGTTCTGTATATAAAAACTCTGTTCTCACATTCTCACAGTAGATGACTCCTTCCACCAGACTAACCAGCTTTCTGCTGTAGGACAACATGAACTAATAACATTCCTACTATGATAAACAGTATTATCATTGTTAATAAGGATTCTTATAGAGTCAAGACCACAGCTGTATAGATATGCCTGAGAAAAGCTCTTTAGAAGTTATTGCAGCCCTCAGCTGGCAAAAGATCTGTGTATGCACAGGCAGTGGTGTGATAAAGGCTTATAATAGAGTCATTATTGTGGATCAGGCCATAAAACCCTGAGAAACAGAAGAAAAAAATATTTTTAATAGCTAAAATTCAGTGTATTAGGTTACTGTTATCTAGAAATAAACAGTGCTATAGCCAGTTCAGAATATAGCAAAGTGCATTTGAATATGGCATTGAACAAAAAATTCTTGATTTTCTCCATGTCAGGTAAGGGTTAGTATGAGTGTGAAAATAATATGAAATAATATGAAGGCGGAGACCTTGCCAACATATTTAAGTATAAATTGATGCTTGTTGAAAGAGAGAGGGGGGTATGTCTTGATTAAAAATTCTTATTACTTTCCACTTTTAAATCATCAATTATATCATTCATTTTGAAAAGTCTTAATGAGGACAGAATTTGGTCCTGTAAGATTAGCATTTTTAGATACGAAAACTGCATTGTCAGTGTCATTTGATTTACTCAAAAATATGACTGAATGGGCTATAATTTATAAGGGGAACTATAATGGCCACAAAAAGAAAATATTTAATTTCAGCTTCTGCTTTTTCTGGCATGAAATAAGAAACATCTGCAGGAGTCATTAGCTCATAGTTGAACAATACATTAGCCTAAGTCAGCAACAAATGTAAGCAATAGATTAAGTTTGTCCTTACTAGTGGTGTCATTGGGATCAGTCTCAGTTATACTGAAACAACAGACCCTGACCAATGTCGCATAAACAAAGTAATTAAACATATCAATCAGATTCCAAATTACAGATACTTCCAAAACATCACTACATTCATTATTTGCCCTCTTAGGGTGGAAGAGGTACCTGAGCTCTTTAAAAGAATCAGTAATCCAACATTAAATAATTGTGTTTGAAGTACTGCAACTGAATGTATGAGTACCAGAACACCATGAAATGAGAAGTTTCTTAAAATAAGGAATGTGAATATTAAAATGGCAGGCTATGAATCTTGTTCCACTTTGGAACTGGGATGTGTTAAGCATTTATTTTATACATCTTTAATTTAAATACAGAAAGAAATAAAATGTGTGATCATCTTCTGGGCCTGCTAAAGTCAAACCAATAGCAATAGTTATAGAGAAAGATCCAATCTTTATGGGAAAAGAAATACTAAAATTAAAATAATCTAGTTAATCATGATTGTATCAAATTGCATATTTTTTGAATATAATTTAATTTGCCACAAATTTAATTTCATACTCTATCTGTAACAAACAGTATTGTATCCATTCATCTCATGAGCACTGTTAATTTAAAAATGATCCATAGTAGCTTCACTGTTCTTCTTGATTTGGCAGCCCTAAATCACAGCTCTGTTTGCTGCCTACCATTTGCCTTTCTTTTCAAATGTAGACATCAGTTCTGTGGAGCTGATTGTCCTGTGAGGCATGTGAAGTTACTCAGTGGCTTTGGCCTGCACAAGAAGAAAGACACATTTTCCATGATGAAGTCACTTAGTTTGTTGGAGCAGGTCTCCCTGGAACCTCAGAAGTCTACTGGTTATATGAGTGAAGAGCTGGGACCTGGGGCGATGACTTAACTGATCTAATTTATCTGTACCTTTATACACTGTTGACTCCTGTATGTGAATAAGAAGGGGCCAATTTAGCTTTATAGACACAGATTTTTTTTATGTCGTTACCCAGCATGTGGTATGTGAAACACAGTGGCAACAGTCTGGTGAGAATAGGAGCAGCAATGAGAATGTGATTAATGGAAAACCAGAGTGCAGCACAGTGAAGCATAATAGCAATGGCCTACCTGGTGAGAACAAAGTGATGAAAAGAGCGTGATTAAAAGGAATGAAAACAGCCTAGCAAAACAGCACAAGGGAAGGGGAGGGAACAGATTCCACAGTTAAGTGAAGCCAGGAAAAATTAAGTCTTGCTGATTAGTGTTATTTGTAATCTATAGTAGTATGTAGCCCATAGGACTACATAGTTCAATCTTTTCAGCAATGGGTTTGTTTTATGTATCTGATTATGCATAGTGATCAGATGTTTCAGTATGTTGTGTTTCCATCGCCTGAATAACAGAAATCCCTAACATTTATTTCTGATTATTTTTAGTGTTTCTAGTTTTCATAACATTTCTGAGGTGTTCATTTTCTCTTTCTTTGATATTTTCATGTTTTTGCTAAAATGTAGATACAAAAACTGGGTAACTTAATCCAAATCAGTTTTAGCAATGCTGTAAGAAGAAACAAATTAACTTTTGGTATTCCTCTACATCCAGGGATCTCATTTACTGTAATATTTACTCCTAATATTAAAAAGAAATGGGTGATATGACAGAAAAGGAACTGTTTGAAGTGCTGCAAAATAATTCTTAGATCTTCAAGTAAACAGAGATTGCTAATGAAAAAGCCATGGAGCAAGAACAGATATTAATTCCACATGCAGTCATTGTATTGGGTTTAGGGGGCAAGGCTTTGGTAGACATGGGCTGCAGGGGTGGTGGTGACCCCAGCTGGCTCCAGAAGGGACATGCATGAGCCAATGGGACATCCAGAGCCAATGCATGAGCGATGCTGGTTGGACCTCTGGGAGAACAGATTTAAGAAAGGGCAAAACAAAAATCTTAGCTATTGCAGCTGGGAGAGAGGGGTAAGAAGCAGCCCTGCAACCCCAAGTATCTCCTGCAGCAGGAGGCAGGAGGTGCTCCAGGCAGGCAGCAGCAGTTCCCCTGTGGCCTGTGCAGGAAGAGGCCCCTGGTGGAGCAGGCTGTCCCCCTGCAGCCCATGGGTCCCACATGGAGCAGATCTCCACGCTGCAGCCCCCCCATGGGTGGAGGAGCCCCCGGTGGAGCAGGTGGATGTGGCTTGGAGAAGGCTGTGGCCCATGGAGAGCCCCCGCAGGAGCAGAGGGTCTGGGGGGAGCTGCCACCCACCCATGGGGGACCCGTGCTGAGTCTGTTTTGCCTGTTACGATAACTGTTGAGTGATCTTCCTGTCCTTATCTCAAACCTTTTGAGCCCTTCACACTGTATTTTCTCCCACTTTCCCTTTGAGGAGGGGGAGTGAGAGAGTGGTTGTGGTGGATCTCAGCTGTCCCCATCAGAGTAAAACCACCACAGTCATACAACATAATCATTGCAGGCAATTGGATATTGCAAACTCAACATAGGACTGTGCAGAGCACAATATCAACAGTGATCTCAATGGGAGAGGAGAGTGCAGGTCTGTGCATTTGAACCAAGTATGAGGCTGTGTGATTCAGTGTGTTGAACATCCAGAGAAAACCTGAATACAGAAATAAAGTTTCCTATTAATCTTTCAGTAGCAATGTTGAAGAAGAAAAGATAAGCAGTATGAAGCCTCATAATATATAGAAATCACAGAATCATTTATGTTGGGAAAGGCCCTTGAGATCATCAACATGATACCATCAAATCCACCTCTAAACTATGCCCCTAAGTGGCACATCCAAAATCTCTTTAATACCTACAGTAATGGCGACTCCACCACTTCCCTCAGCAGTCTGTTCCAATTTCTTACCACACTTTCCATGAAGAAATTTTTCCTGATATCCAGTCTAAACATCTCCTGGTGCAACTTAAAAGAGTTTTCTTATGTCCTATCATTTTTCACCTTGTCAGAAAAGACACCCTCCTCACTTCACCTCACCTCAGGTAGTTGTATAAAGTGATGCAGTCTCCACTGAGCTTTCTCTTTTCCATACCAAACAATCCCACTTCCCTCAGCAACTCCTCATATGTCTTGTTTTCTAGTACTTTCACCAGTTTCATTGCTCTTGTCTGAAAACATTCGAGCAACCCAGTATCTTTCTTGTAGTGAAGGGTCCAAAACTGAACACAATATTCAAGCAGTGGGCTCACCAGTGCCATGTACATGTTCAATTAGCCCCCTAGTCCTGCTGGCCATGGTCTTTTTCAGATACAGGCCAGGATGCTGTAGGCCTTCTTGGCCACCTGGGCACACTGCTCACTCACATTCAGCTAACTGTTGACCAACATCCCCAGAAATATTTTTGATGGGCAGCTTTCCAGCCACTCATCCGCAAGCCCATACAGCAGCATAGGGTTATTATGACCCATGTGCAGTACCCAGCATTTAGCCTTGTTGAATGTCATGATATTCATGACATTCAACATGACATTCAACATGCCCATTGATCCAGCCTATCCAGATCCTTCTGTAGAGCCTTCTTACCCTCAATGAGATCAACAGCCACCTCCAGCTTGGTGTTGTCTGCAAACTTACTGAGGGTGCACTTGATCTCCTCAGCAAGATCACTGACAAAGATGATAAATAAGTATTGAACCCTGGGGAACACCACTTGTGACTGGCCACCAACCAGTGTAAAAATCAGATAAAAAATATTATTAATTGCTTATTATCCATTTGTTACTTATTATCTATTATTGTTATTATTTATTTTTATTTATTATTACTATTGCAAAGCAGCAGCAGACAACAAACTCATACTCAGAAGGGTCAATGCAGGCAAAGGGAACCTATGACATGGAAGACTTATGAGTACCTCATTCAACTTCCTGTTTGAGTAGGAGAGCTAGAAGAACTTTGGTATGAGCTGTCTAGAGATTTAGTGTCACTCATAATCATAGGATGGAAACAAATCCCCAAACTGCTATAGTAATGTAAACAATTTGTGAGAATGATTCATACACAGTGTACAGAAAGTACAGGAAGTTCAGGAAGTTAAAAATATTATTGAGTAAAAAATAGTAATTTATTTGCAAGAGCTCCAGAGGTGTTTTTTTGAAAAGTAATTTGTACTTTTAATCTAAAACCGAACAAAACATACCTCATGTCACTATGCGCTGCAGAAAAAACAATACAGAAAACAGACAAGTACCTTTTAAAGCTCCAAAATGACAAAGAAACAAAGGCAAAAGGACTTGGAGAAGATTAAGAGACAAGACATGGAGAGAAAATCTTTGGTGTGCTTGATTTCATTTTAATGGTTCCATGTTTATGAATAATAAGGATCGGCCATTAACTTCTTACTGCCTTAATGATATTAGGAAACAAACAGCTGCCATTCTTTAGTTTGTACCAAGTTCCTCAATCCACCAAGGTGACTGTATGGCGCTGACTGGTCACTTTTAAAGTTGCCTGATAAATCATGTTTAAGACTATCTGAAGGAAAAGAAACCTCTTTAAATTGGGCTGTCCACTCCCCTGGGGATCACAGAAGTTTCTGCCAATGTCGAAAAAAAAAAAAAAAAAAGGAAAAGAAAACACGTTTCCTGTGACCTGGTTGGCACCTTTGATGGACAGTAGCCTACCACAGACCTGCAACTACTGACATTCTACAAAATTCTGAGATCATGAATGACATGAGGACTGAAGTGTTTTGCACTAAAACATGTTTTGGAAACCAGCCAGAACCTCATTAAGCTTCTCGTTCATTGAGGCATGCTTTTGTCATGATAAAATGGCAGCAAAATTTACAAGATCACTTTCTGCTAGGAAACCTTGACCTACTTATAGAGGAACTATCCTGGTGTCATTAGATTAGATATTGCACTACTTACGCTAAACTCCAGTGATTTTATTGGAGTTTATATCTGCATTATGTAGGTCTGAATTGGCCCTTAGTGATGTGAAAGGCCATTTAAAATTTTCAAAAACTGTAAAGAGAAAGAGAAGTATGAAGAAGTAAGAGAAGCACAGAAAATGGAAGGTAATATAAATGTGTATTTGACTGATTAATTCCAGGTCACCAGGAAACAATAAATTCAGTCAGTGACTCTTACATTTATAAAATGGATCTCATGTAAAGGCCTTTGTGTGGTGTAAAGAATCAATAAGATGATACACAAGTAAAGGAAAATCAGTCAAATATTGTCTGATTCACTTTAATAATTGACTACAGATAGCAATCAGACACTTTGTTCTGTCAGCTTACAGTAGGAGGGCATGTATGTATACATATGTATGTGTATACAGGTGTATGTGTGTGTCTTTTTTTAACATATATATGTAGTGAGTTATTTTGTCTTTTTATTGCAGAGTCATGGCTAAAATTTGCTAGGTTAAAACCTAGAATATTTATGAAGAAGAAGATTTTGCTCACCTGATGAATATTTCATGACTGCATTTTTTTATTTCTATTTCTTGAATATGTCTTATATTTAGTCGTAATAATCTTTGATGTAGAAAGTTCTTGCAGAATGCTGTAGATATTAATTAACACCGACTTTAAAATACATGGTTTAATTTAAAATTTAATATTCTAATGAAATCCCTTAAGGGAATTGCTTGCTGTTCAGTGAAGTCATCATAAGAAAGTTTTCGAGAAAAGCAAAAACAAAAACGCAGTTTGACAAAATATTTTGGAATTACTTTTTGTCTGTTACTTAAGTCAGTGGAGTTATTTGAAATTTACCTTGTCATTTGATACTGGTATTAGATACTCTTTCATTTTTATGTTCATAATGTTGTAATAATGTTAAGAAATCAAAAATGTTATAAAATGGCATCTGTTATCATTGTAGGTATTCAACTCATCCATCTTTAAACCTGAAGTTTTTTACATGCATATTAGCTGGAAAATGCCATGGGGGTTCTGGAAATTATTCATGAATATGAATTAAATTCAGAAAGAATTTCTGACTTTAAAAACTAACAAGTATATCTATGACCTAAAAACTAACAGAAACATAGTTAAACCTAAAAACTCGGAAAAATATTCATGAAAATATATTTACAAATTTCATTTTTATTTTTGTAAGTCAATGTGAATTGGCATCTAACTTTCTAAAAATAAATCCAAATGTTTTAAAATGACCCTTTTTTCCTTTGCCTCCTAAAAGGGCTCAGAATAAAATGAGGTATTTCACTACAAGCGTGAAAGTTTAGGTTGACCCATCTCTGCTTAACATATACTAATTTTTCCTATTGAATGAGGGGAAAAATACAGTAAAAGACTGTTCTTTAGGTTCTGTCCTGAACAGAGCAATTAGTGGTAGGGAAGACAAATGAGTAAATTCTTTTTCGAATGTGCACTTCTTTGTAATAAAAATCAATAGTGTTTCAGTCAAGGTTTCTCAGAGTTAAATTTGTGAATATCTGCCTGTCATTTTCTCAGACCACCAGAAACACTTACAACATTTAAATTGTATTTAAATTTAAATGTATTAGTCTTGAATATTGGAGATGAGGACTATGTAAGCAGTAGGGATTTTTTCCATCACTGTCTTTGTAGTTAGTCCTTTAAATATAATGTATTCCAGTAACAATAGTATGGCAGTCAACGTGTCCTAAAATACATGTTAGATAGCAATGTGAAGCAATATGAATAGGCTGACATGCAACAAATACTTAAAGTAAAAAAGATGAGTAACTATGGAAATATAGTTTCTTCCTCTACCATTGCACAGCTCTTCTGTTAACTCTTCTTTAAACACATTGTGTTTAAACACAAAATCATGGAATGGTTAAGGTTGGAAGGGTCCTCTGGAGGTCATCTGGTCCAAACCCATGCTCAACCAGGGACACCTAGAACTGGTTGCCCAGGTCCACATTTAGGCAGCTTTTGAATATCTGCAAGGATGGAGACTCTACTTACTTTCCCATGTCTGGAACTCAGAAGGCTAGTGCTTTAAGAGCCCAAGTAAAAGATAAGAACGGATAAGAGACAAGACTACCAGTCTTGTACTCGGCTGTTCAAAACAGCAGTTTCATCTGTGTACCCTGCTTTTTTTTTGTATGCCCAGAAGCAAAGATTAAGTATTGATTTATATTATTCTGACCTAACTGACCAAGAAAAACACATTTTGCAACATCTCAAGTGCTGAGGAGAATGGCAGTCATTTTCAGGTGCTGGGGCTGCAGTGGTGTGCAGCAGAGATGTCAGTGGAGGTATAGTCAGTTGGAAGTAGGGAAGCAACATGAGAGAAGTTTTGCCATCAGTTTACAGCATGGAAGAGGGGAAACCCAAAAAGAATAAAGGACAGATTTTTAGCATGTTTCATGAGAGCACAACATCTCTAAATTCTCACAGTGGGAGGAGGTGCTGGTTGGGATTGCTTTTGAGATGCAGACACTGGTGAGTGTACAAGGTGCCCTCTGAAAAGACAGAACTCTGCTTCTGAAGGGCAGTGCATGGAAAACAAATAAACCTGCATGGAGGAACATATGCAAAGTAGGGGAGAGGTGGGTTTCAGAAAATCTCTATACATGGAGTGACAAAAAATCTTGAAAAATACACAGCTGAAATTCAATAGGGTTGGCTCCTACACTAGTGAAAATTGGAAGGCGTGGAGGAGCGCTGGAGTGCTGACTGACAGCTGCTGTGAAAATGCTTCCTACAGGGTTGAGATCAGAGAAGCTGATAAACTTTTGACTTCTACTGACTTTACTCATTAAGATAAAAGAAAAATCAATGTAAATTATCTTCATTTATTGATGAAAAATAGCCTTGATAGTCAAGTTTTGTTTTATTTTATTTTATTTTATTTTATTTTATTTTATTTTATTTTATTTTATTTTATTTTATTTTATTTTATTTTATTTTATTTTATTTTATTTTATTTTATTTTATTTTATTTTTTCTCTCTGAAAAATTAATAGTAAGTATACAGATGACAAGTTGAGAGAAATGTGACATTTCTGGGAGGAGTAAAGAAACCTTACCCCAGCATGATTTTTATATCTCATATCACCATGTTTTCTCTTGTATGTAGCAAAGCCATGTTGGGGTCAGCAGGAGAGAAAAACGTCTGTTTTTACATGTTTTAGCATTTTTCTCTTCTTGAATTTCTGATGCTGAAATTCACTTGTTAGTGAAGAGCTTCCTATGCTCAGTAAAAACAGTCCAGAACACAATAACTTGTTAAAACTGCTCCAGGATTAAAATAAACTTTTTTTGTCACCTGTATTTAGGACAGAACAAAGTGATAAGTTTGAAGATGCCCAGGTTCAGTATGGCCTCAGATGGTATCTTTAGATAAATTGATATTTTTGTGGACCAATGTCTATTTTTAACAGACATAATGATGATAAGTTCTTTGAGAGCTAGAGGAGGACAGTGTTTTTAACATTTAACATTTTTAACACTGCTTTACCACAGCCCATATCATATTGAGCTCATATTGAGCCCACATCACATGAGAAAATTTGCTGATGACACCACGCTGAGTGGTGAGCTTGATATGCTAGAGGGAAGGGATGGATGCCATCCAGAGAGATACAGACAGGCTTGAGAGGTGTGCCCATGCAAACAACATGTGGTTCAACAAGGCCACATGCAAGGTCCTACACAAATACAGGATGGGCAGAGAATGTATTGAGACCAGCCCTGAGAAGAAGGACCTGGGGGTGGTGGTTGACGAGAAGCTCGACATAAGCTAGCAATGTTCTTGCAGCCCAGAAAGCCAACCATACCCTGGGTTGCACCAACAGCAGCATGGGCAGCAGAGCGAGGGAGGGGATTGTCCCCCTCTGCTGTGTTCTTGTGAGAACCCACCTGGAGCCCTGCGCTCAGCTCTGGGGCATCCAGCAAAGGAAGGACATGGACCTGTCAGAGCAAGTCCAGAAGAGGGCCACAAGGGTCTGGAGCACCTCTCCTGTGAAGACAGGCTGAAGGTGTTGGGGTTGTTCAGCCTTGAGAAGAGAAGGCCCCAGGGAGACCTCACAGTGGCCTGCTACCGCCTTAAGTGGGCTGCAGGGAAGCTGGGGAGACACTCTGTGTCAGGGGGTGTAGGGATAGGACAAGGGGGAATGGCTTTAAACTAAAAGAGGGGAGATTTAGATTAGGTATTAGGAGGATATTCTTCACTCAGAGGGCAGTGAGGCCCAGACCCAGGCTGCCCAGAGGAGCTATGGCTGCCCCATCCGTGGCAGTGCCCAAGTCCAGGCTGGATGGGGCTGGAGGCAGCCTGGGCTGGTGGTCTTTAAGGTCCCTTCCAACCCAAACTATTCTATAATCCTGTTATATATATTTTACAGCATATATATTCACGTTAAACAGCAGCAGATTCACATGCATTTAGTCATTTATTCTAGTTATAAAGAAGATAATTTTAAAACCTACATTGACTTCAAAGGTCATAGGACCTTCTTTTGTTCCGGTACAATCAGAAAAGTTGAAAGTGAATGCTAGTATGTCAATTATTCCTTAAGCATTGTGTTCCAGCCTTTGAAATTTATTTGAGCAGTCAAAATATTGTTTTATTTGTTTAAAAATACTTGCTCTGCATTTCTTGCAGGTCTTCACAACTTTTATGCCTGTATCCATGCCATGTAGCTTTATAATGGGGTATTTCCCATTCCTCATTCCTGAATTTACTAATCTACTAAAAACACATACCACATAAAAGCAGTATGTCTCCCTGCATGGGACTCCTGTTAACTCCACAGTGTCTTTTCAGCTTCCATCTGCTCCTTTGAATTTTCCTCTTGGCATGTTATACAATTTGCAGCTCTCATTTTCTGTGATGAAGATTGTGTTGCATGGAAATTATCTCTGTAAAGCAATCTGCTGACCCTCGGTCATGCTGCAAAGCATACTATAGACTTGGATTAAAAAATAAAATAAAAGTAATTCTTCTGTAGGGCCTATTAACCAAACAAAGCAACTGTATGTATCTAGTCTTGAAGTATTTTCTATCAAACAGTCACTAATGAATATTTTTCTTTTTGTCTATATGCAATCTAAAGACTTTTCATATAATGATAAAGCTCATATCATACAAAAATGAAATTATTTCATTGTTTTATATAGCTTGTATCTCCAGAAAGGCAATGCAAAGAATGGCAATACAAAGTTTTTAACTGATATATTAGAAAATTTGCCAAAAATTTGCCAAGTTTGGGGAAAAGCACTGAAAATTACAGGATCTGTATTTGTTTTGAAATTTTAGGGATTGAAATTTGTCAGTTTTTCCCGTGTGAAATTCCTAATATTAATTTCAGTGAGGCAAGCTGGTCAATCTGGAAGTAATTTGTTGGCAGAAGACTGGCTGGTTGAGGTTAATCTATGGTAAGGAATGACACAATAGTCTCACAGAAAGTTCATGTATTTAAGTTGGTATCTGATGTATCATCATGTAGAGTTGAGGTTTAGTTGTCTTAACTGTGATTTTCTGCTTGGTCTTGAGCACTGTTTTGTTGTTGTTGTTGTTTTTCTGAATCTTTCTCATTCCATTGGATTCCTTTTTGAGGTATGAATAGCTACAATTTATTGTTGTATTTCAGCACTGATATTACTAATATCATCTCCATTCTTAGTTCTTGGTGGAACTTTTCCTTCTAGTTCATTTTCAGGTAGTATGATACAACCTTCTTATTTATAGTGCAAGACTTGTTGATGCTCAAACTCTGGTCAGCTGTCACATATCTCCACCTCATTTTGTTTCAGATTGAAATCTTGTACCCTTGAGAAAGCTTTGCTCTCTTCCTTTGGACAAAGAGTGGCAGCAGTTGTCAAACGCTGAGTAAACTGTTCTCAAAAGCAGACCAAACTGCTCTCTCAATCATCATCTGTCATCTGCTCGGATTGAGATGCAAGAGATTTTGCAGCCTGTAGTACAAAGGAGTTGTAAATCTAGCATGGGACTTGGACACATTTATCTTAGTCTGAATCAAGTCCTTCATCACACATTTGCAGTGGGATAGTTAACCTGGCCTCCCATGGCAGACTTCAAAACCAGACTCAAACACATTGTGAGCATCAGAATTGGCTTTTATTATGTTTTTATTGTTGTCATTATTTCCCGAGAGGGGGAATACCCATAAAATAAGATCATTATCATCATCCTTATTACTAGTTTATATTGTAATATATTATACTTTTAACAAATTCTCTAGTCACGTAAGAGTAACAGGTCAAAATTCCCTTCAGACACACAGAACGACCAAGTGAAAAAGCTTCAGATATGTGCCTGAAGTATGAAAATACTAAATTATTTGGATTGGAAGGCGAAGCTTTCCATGTGTAGCTATGGGGATATTATCTATAGGTTTTGGAATCACTAGTGTAGCACATGCTAGCAGAAAGGTACTTAAACATAACTATATTTTATAGCCTTTTTTACAAATTAATTTTAATGTTATGCTGTTGGGAATGATCTCAGAAATTTAAAGGAACAAAGACTACTGTACACTGATTTATGGTCTTAGTCACTTAGCTGTTTGAGAACATTTGATTTTGTACATAAAAGCACTAGGATATTTCCTGATTATATTTTTTGCTCTTTTGGAACATGCACATCTTCCTGAAACAGTGCATCTGGCACTGTGTGTGTGTGTGTGTGTGTATGTAAAATTGAGCAATATTTCAAGTCATGACAGACTACTCCTGGTTTCAGAATTACAGCTTTAAGCACCGTTGTGCCTTTGGCAGCACTTGAAACTTTGGCAGGAACTGCAACTGACTAAGAACTGAATAATTGTTTTAAAAACAAATCTTTTTACTCTGTTTTCCTTAGCAGAGCATCCTGCCAAATACTAAGTGCTGCATCGACTTCCTTGTTCTACAAAGTTGTAAATGCAAAGGCAAGAAACACAAAAATCATTATCTAGTCTTGTCTTCTGAAAAAAATATAGAATTTAACCTGCCAACTAAATCTTTGGAAACATTTATTTCATATTTAAACGTTTTCTCATTCAGCACCAGACACTGATGCTTAGAAAATGAGAAAAAATATTGGACATGAATTAACAACCACTCTTGGTATTTCCACCATTGTCATTTTAAAGAAGTTAATACTCTGCATTTTAGCAATTCCTGAAATATTGCTAAGGTACCCAGTTTTTTTCTTAGAAGTGATTTTCTTGAAATAAAGTAATGAGAGGAAGAATAAGTTTTCCATAGACTTTAAGTTCTCAGTGAATGTAAACCTATGAAGAGTGCAGATTTACTTTAGTAAGTGGTACAGGCTTTCCTGGGAACTCTTAGTTAAAGAATGTGTTTTCTATTTTCCATTCATTGTTCAAGCACAGTTTGGTCCATTCATAGTGAGTGATTGCTGACACGCACTAGTGGGTTGTCTGATGTCCTATTTCTTGATGTTATTTTATTTAAGAATAGCTGCAAACACAACTTAGCCAACAGATGATAGAAGGAGTCACAGCTGTTTCTGGGGGCCTGTGAATGTCAAAAGATGTACTGGTGTCCCAATAGGACACTTTCTAGACAGAAAAAGACATACAGTAAAAGAACAAACCGAACCTCACTGTAAAATTGAAATAAAAACGTCTTACACACACTAACAGATGTATATTTGACTGTCATAAATGGTGCACTTTGCAGATTCATTGCCAATCATATTTTAAACTAGAATATATAACTGGAGTCTCATATCTAGCAGAGAAGGAGAAAGGTGTCCTACTTTGAAAATTAAAAAGAGATACAAAGCAGTTTAATGTTGGTATGGTAATTCCTACTGCGCATTTCAGTTCTAATGCTTAGTATTACTGAGTTCTAATTATTTAGTATTATTGAATGGACGATAGCAACAGCCCCAAGCATCACATTGTTAAACCAGGTTTCTGAATGGCAGGTGAAAGAAAGAGAGGCAAGGGAAGGTGGGGGAGAGGCAGCAAA
The DNA here is from genome assembly GCF_009819795.1 of Aythya fuligula. Lineage (NCBI taxonomy): Eukaryota > Metazoa > Chordata > Aves > Anseriformes > Anatidae > Aythya > Aythya fuligula. The sequence goes on along the minus strand of NC_045593.1, from coordinate 79,007,694 downwards.
GCTTAAAAATTGGCCTTACCTAATATGTTATCTATCCATCTTCAGTATAGCATTGTCACAAACTTCCTGTGTTACTGCTGAATATTACTCAGTGACCTGCTAATTTTTGTTTCAAACAGTGGTACGAATTGATCTTAATGGAGACAAGCAAATGATTTGTCTTGAAAAAAATCTGTTTTTCTTGGGGTTTGCTTCTCCACTGTAAATAACTTGGAATGACAATTACCTTGTAGATAATCACAGAATCACAGAATCATTTAGGTTTGAAAAGACCTAAGATCATCTAGTCCAACATTTAACCTAGTGTAGTCCCAAAGCCAAGTCCATCACTAAACCATGTCACTCAGCACCACATCTACACATTTCCTGAAGACCTCCTGGGATAGCGACTCAGCTACTACTCTGGGCAACCTGTTCCAATGCTTCACAACCTTTCAGTAAACAAGTTTTTCCTAATATCCAACCTAAACCTCCTCTGATGAAACTTGAGGCCATTTCCCCTCATCTTATCACTTGGTGCTTGGGAGAAGAGCCCAATCCCCACCTTGCTACTTCCTAATTGTAGAGTGTGATAAGATCTCCCCTGAGCCTCCTTTTTTCCAGGTTAAATAAAACCATCTCCCTCAGCCATTCCTCCTAAGACTTGTTCTCCAGATCCTTCACCAGCTTCACTGCTGTTCTTTGGACACACTCCAGCACCTTGATGTCCTTCTCATAATGAGGGGCCAAAAACTGAACAGTTTTTGGGGTGCGGCCTCACAAGAGCCGAGTACAAAGGGACAATCACTTCCTGAGTCCTACTGGCCACGCTATTCCTGATACAAACCAGAATGCAGTTAGCTTTCTTTGCCACCTGAGCACACTGCTGGCTCCTATTCAGCCAGCTATCAACCAGTACCCCCAGGTCTCTTCCCACCAGGTAGCTTTCCAGCCACCCTTGCCCTGTCCTCCAAGAGGGTCGTTTTACCCCAAGTGTAGGACCTGGCACTTGGCCTTGTTGAACCTCATACAGTTGGCCTTGGCCCATCAGTCCAGCCTATCCATATCCCTCTGCAGAGCCTCTCCATCTTGCTCCAACTCTCTGTTTCATGTGATGAAGGGTTGCCGCATCTGTAGTGGCAATACTGCCCACAGGGGCATGCTGTGAGCTGAAAAAAAATGAGCCAGTTTATGGAAAAATGAACTGATTTCCGAGGACTAGGGAGTGAATGAAGAGACTAACTATGTGGGTATTTTTAATGAAACATCTGTATAATCAACATTGCAGTCATAATGACTGATGTTGAGTTTATAGGAAGACAGTCAGTCAGCCACATTAGCATGCAGGTCCTCAGAGACCCTGAGATGTGATGCTGAGTGGAATATCATTAATTTTTGAAGTTGCATTCAGAAAAAGTTGAATCCTGCTGTTCACAGGTGCTTTATTTGAATCATTTCGCAGAGCTCTTCCATATCCTTTTCCACAGACATGTGAACAAATATCTAAGTTTATTCTTTTACATGATTCGTACACTTTATTCATGTTAAGGGCAAACATATTTCACATTAATGTAAAATTAAGACAAATCTTAATATAATTAAGACAAATTAAGACAAATATAATTAAGACAAATCTTAATATAAACTAAGATCTAATGTAATGTATCTAGATGATCTCTGGAGCTCCCTTCCAACCTCAACCATTCTGTGGTTCTGTGATTCTATATCATGTAATACAATACACTGTAAGACTGATTCTGCCTCATTCATAGTACCACAAAATCAGAGAATCAAAAAATAGTTTGGACTGGAAAGTTGGGCTGGTGAAAGACCATCTAGTTTCAACCTCCTGCCATGGGCAGGGACACCTCCCACCAGCCCAGGCTGCCTCCAGCCCCATCCAGCCTGGACTTGGGCACCGCCACAGATGGGGCAGCCACAGTTCCTCTCAGCAGCCTGGGCCTCACCGCCCTCTGAGTGAAGAATATCCTCCTAATATCTAATCTAAATCTCCCCTCTTTTAGTTTAAAGCCATTCCCCCTTGTCCTATCCCTACACCCCCTGACACAGAGTGTCTCCCCAGCTTCCCTGCAGCCCACTTAAGGCGGTAGCAGGCCACTGTGAGGTCTCCCTGGGGCCTTCTCTTCTCAAGGCTGAACAACCCCAACACCTTCAGCCTGTCTTCACAGGAGAGGTGCTCCAGACCCTTGGTCATCCTTGTGGCCCTCTTCTGGACTTGCTCTGACAGGTCCATGTCCTTCCTTTGCTGCATGCCCCAGAGCTGAGCGCAGGGCTCCAGGTGGGTTCTCACAAGAACACAGCAGAGGGGGACAATCCCCTCCCTCGCTCTGCTGCCCATGCTGCTGTTGGTGCAACCCAGGGTATGGTTGGCTTTCTGGGCTGCAAATGCACATTGCTGGTGCAAGATCTTGCAATTGGTCTTGTTGAACCTCATGAGGTTCACTTCAGCTTTCCTGTGAGTTCAGATTTTTTCCACACTTGTCCAGTCTTTTAGCGTTGTTTCAGTAATAAGAAGTTTGGAATAGTTGCTCTGGTGTTATCCAAGTACTGTCTCAAGCTCCTGTATGTTGGAGCATATGTATCCTAATTATATTTCTAAATCAGCCACTGTCTTGTTTTCTTTCCCCAGTATCTTTCCTGTATTATTCACATCTGAGGAAAAACACTGAATTTTCCTAAATGTGCATCTGATCTTCTCTTAAGAAGGAAAAAGCCAATGTTTGTGCTTCCATATGTCTTATTAAATTTTGTCAAGGATGTATTAAAAGGGGAAGAAAAATATTCTTGAAAACACTTTAGAGCTGCAGGGTAGGTCATAGCTTGGTCGAGTGAGATTGTTGTCATGTCCGTTGCAGCTGCTGGGGGATGCCTTTGTCAGACACCCAGCTCCTCCTTGCAGAGGAGAGGATGGGGCCTTTCTTACTCTGATTCGCTGCGTGGTGTAGGGAGTCAGCAGCTGTCCAGAAAAACAACTCCAGATGACTGCATAAACCACTCCTCTGAAATAAGTAAAGAAAGTAAATTATGGATAATTACTATAGAGATAACTCACTGTACAAACAACTTTTTAAAATAACTTCAAGTTTTAAATCACTGCCGATGGAAAAAAAAAAAAAAAAAAGTGGCATTGTGTAGGAAATTTTTGGCATGGTAATTTATAGCTATGGTAATTTATATTTACTTAACTAAGAGAAAGCAGAGAGCTGACATTGCATCTGATGTGGTATGATAAAGCAAAAAATGATTATTCTTTGAGTATTCAATAGCTTACTGAAAGTTGTTTTTTTTAAACATGGTTTATCAAGCTGTGTGGTGTGAAAGAATACACATACAGCAAGAGATTAACTTCATTTGATTAAAAAGAATGCGTGAAATACAAACAAGTTCATAACTGTATTTTCATATCTGCTTTTTAATATGCATCTTTAATTCCTGTCCAGGATTAAGAAATACATTATTAACAACTAGAAGTAGGTCTTCTGTCTGTTACAAAACAGTTCTGAACTCCTGTCATGTAACTTGGCATGTCATTAGACCACATTGAGGAAAATGGATTAATTTTCCTCGGTGACACCTGACTTCATACCATGTTAATTCATCCAGTCAGGGTTTTGTGTTTAAATATATTGGTCTCTGACAAGATATATATTGAGTAATTCTTGTCTCAATATCTTGCACGTGATTTCAAGAAAAAACCTGAGACTATCAAGGACAGTCATTATGGTTATTTGTAAGAAAATTCAGCACCCATGGAATAGGAACAAACAGAGTCTGTGTCTGAAAGACCCTTAATCAGCAGTCAAATAGTCAAAAGTAATTCATTAAACAAAGAAGTAACATTATCTAGCTGTCTTGGCATCTGAATGATTTATTTCAGCTGAGATTCAGCTATCCTATTTTATTTAGAAGTGCAGAGTGGTCCCATTGAAACAACCGTAAGAGTCATAATAGAATCTAGTTTTGAATTGCTAATGCTAGTGTTTGTTCATCACGATAATTAATTCTACATATAGTACTCAAATAGCAGTCTAAAAAAAACTGTTACTGGAATGAATATTATTTGTATAATTGAATACTTCTGTTTAACCAGTTTTAATGCAATGTCACTATCATTTTTAATTATTTGTTGCTCAAGCAGCAATTCTTCTTGCAGATAATGGAAATTATTGACATTTTGCGAAATTTAATAACTGAAGTTCTAACTTTTATCATGTGCTCAGTTTGTCTAGTCTTCCTCTCTGCCACTGATGCCTTAAGAAGTACTAACATCCTTGACTGATTGAGTTTGTAATCCATTTACTTACTTCTGATTCTGTGCTCAAGATTTAAAAATTCAGTTTCTTTTCATGCATTTAGCTGTTGTACAACACTGAATTAATGGTGTATAGTATTAGTTTAATATAAGAGCAATAAGGTGTTATTTTCCCTCTTTTCTTTTGTTGTCTTGAAATCTTCTCCTGCAACACATTTAACTTAGATGCAGTACATATATATTATATACATGAAATGATATTGAAGGCAAAAAAGGGCATGGTTTACCAAACTTGATCTTTGTGAAAATGTTTGAAATCTTTATCTGTGCCATCTGCAAGCCCTGAAGCAATCCATCATGGTGGATGAATGTCTCCCAGGGATGCAGGAGCATTGTCCTCTGCAGTCTGCCGGGCTCCAAAGTAAATGTGTACCTTGACAGGCTGAAAAGAGGGCTTCTTTGGAATTTTTTTTTTTTTTTTTGTGGAACTGATTCTGCAAGAAATCAAACAGAAGCAGCTTACATTTCAACTGGTAGAAGAGACTGTTTAAAAGAGAAAAAATATGGTACAGGTAGATGTGTTTACTATCTTAAGTGGGTCTCTATATCACATTTATGGAGAGTCGCCTCAGACTTCACAGTGCTTTTAGAGTGCCCAGGTGAGAAATGCTTGACTGTTGCTTTCTCTGTCGTTGAAAACTTCTCAAGACTGTGAGAAGACCATTTTTATGATGCATGTGTATATAAAACATACTGACTGCAAGGAAAGAACTAGGCCACAGATGTACTTTTACAATACAGTTTTGCTGGGAATATGTCTGTTTCTTTCTTTAGAATGTACAGGTAATAGATTGTCCACAGTCAAAGGTGCTTTCTGATGGTAACTTAAAGCAATTTAATGGTTACCTGTGGTCAAAAGGGAAAAGTTCTGCTCTGGACATTTGTTTTAATTCCTTTCCTTAGGCAGTAAGCAGCTGGATTGAAGCATCAAAAAGGCACCCCTTTGTTCTATGAGGAGAAACAAACAAACTAACTAAAAATCCCTTCCAGATTTACTCTCTAACTGTTTAATTTTGGAATCATTGAACTATTACCAACAGCACAAACTTGAGAAGAAATGGAAGGATGCATAAGGGGTGGATGATGAAGAGATGGGAAAAAGATGTAGACTACATGTATGTCTGTGTGTCATCAGGCAGAAGTCTTTGTTAGCTACCTAAATAAGGGGTGCTGCAGCTGATTTTTTAAAAAATGCAGTCTGTACCTTAAGAAGTGCACTTTTTTTAGTATTGGAACAGCTAGCTGATGACAGAGAGGTCATCAGATTTACTTCCATTCAGCCTTGCTATCACAGTACTGGGTCTATCCCACTAGATAAATTAGAGGGAAACACTAAGAGTGTAAGTTATAAATAGAAACCAAGAATTTAACGCATTTTAGATTAGTTGTTTACTTCAATGAAACATCTGTTACTCAAGTTTATCAAACAAGATAGAATAAACAATTCTTTCATGATGTTTTATTTCTTGTATACTAAGAAAAGTTAATTGATAAATCAATTTGCATTATTTGAATTTCTTCATCTCTCTTTTTTTTTCTCTCTCCGTCCCCTCTCTTCCCTTCTCCCCGGCCCCCACTCTCCCCATTTGCACAGCCTCCATCGAAGAGGAACCAACCTCAGCAGGTATGAAGAATTTATGATTACACATCAATCATAGTGACTGTAATTTGAGAGCTACCTTTTAAAAATATATATTTTGACCGGTTATATTTGTTATATTTGTCATAACACATGAAAAATATTCATATCAGTGTTGGGATCTTTTCTCTTCTGTCTGCTCCCCTTCCTTTTGGCTTTCTTTTTCTCAGTTCATAATCACTAGGAGATAGTCTTTGGTGAACATTTCCTTCAGTAATAACTCAAAATCTCCCCTGCCACTTGTATCTTCCTTCATATTTCTTTGTTGGTTAAGCTGGCACATGGGGCTTTATACAACAGGTTAGGTAAGATGTTATCAGGAATACAAAAAAAATAATTTTTTGTGCTAGTTTTTTATTTGGTTTTATGCTGGTGAAGCTCAGTCAGCTGCATGATCTGCAACCCTCAAGACAGCATAGCTTGGGAACAAGGAGGGAAAGAAGGGCAAGGCAGAGGATGCAGAAGCATGCCGCTCAAAATAAACATTCAGCAAACTGTGGCATGGATATCTGCTCAGTGAACTTTTATTTCCATTGACAGACTGCCAAGTAGTGAGAACAGTTAACAACACAGTCATAAAAATTAGTTTAGGAGCTCTCTAAGAGACACAAACATGTAGTGCATATTCTATTGCAAAGATTAACTATTTCTAATTAATTGGCAATCCATTAGCTTGGGAGTATTTAAAGAAAAGGAAGACGTACCAGAGAAGAATGCTGCTAAACAGATTAACATATTTGAAATGGCATTAGGTTGTATAAACTTAGTGAGCTGAAACATCAGATGAATAGGGAGTTATTTTATAGTGGCTTGTTAAAAGAAGTAAAGGTCTCCAGAGGACCAAAGGAGAAAAGGTATGAAAAGTGAACAAAAAAGAGGAAAATGGCAATGAAGGATTTAATACTAACTGTTTACAACACTAACCTACAACTCGGGAGCAATACAAGTAATTAAGATACGGTGGAGGATAATAAATGAAAGGACTGAGAACAAAGCCACAAGTAGGATGTGAGAGGGGCAGAATAGTTAAGAATAGCACCGAACAGAGAAAGAAGCGAAAGGAGTTTTCAACATGAGGACAGTAGTGGAAGAGAAGGAAAGCATGACTGTGGTGAGGAAAACCACTACAAAACAAAGAGAGGAAGAGCTTTAGAAAGAATAAGACTTAAACTCTTTTTTTCTTCAGAGATGTGTCAGTTTTGAAACTTTCATGGAAAATAGCTACTGCAGCTTTTTAATAGAAGAGTCTGTTATGAAAGGAGATACGTGGAGGTTATCTGTCCTCTATTTTAGATAGGAATGAAAGAAAAGCACCTTTTTTTTTTTTTTTTTTTTTTTTTTTTTTTTTTTTTTTTTTTGTCCTTGTGGAGCTTATGTAGGAATGCACATTTTGTAGAGAGACTTTTGAGGTATATATTAACGCATTGGAGTAATGTCCAGTACAATCTTGCTGTGGTTGTACACTGATAGTCATTCCTGTAGCAACCAGTGGAACATTTCATGAAGACAGAGCCTGCTTCCTTCCATTTTGAACAACACTGCAGTTTTTGGTGACAGCCCATGTCCATAAGCTCGCCAAACTAAAAAGACACATCAGCTGAAAATGCTGACGGGAGGGAAGTGAAATTTATAAAATTTCACATGGGCTCCACTACGGCTGTCTGCTAGGCTCACTAGCTGAAATTTCGTAGTTTGACAGAAGCCTACAAGTTCTATATTCAGCTTTTCTGGAACCCATGCCATTTGGAGTGCCAGAAAACAGAGTTGTACTCTTGCTTTCATACTCATTTAAGTAGTTTATTTTTATCCACCTCTAGCTGCTTTGTTTCACTGTGCCCTGTATCACTGCTTTAGTTATTTCTCCACATAATTCCTGTGTTCAGCAGAGCTCAGACAACAATTTACAATGAATGTCTTGAGCATTGTTCTATCACATAATCTTCCTAAACTTTCCTTTGAATTCATCCATTATCTGTTACATCTTTCACAGAAGTATTTTTTCAGGTGTTTTCCTCCAAGACTTTGTCATATATGTTCCAAACTCAATTTACTTAATTATGGTTGGTTCAATGAACTGCACCTAATTTTTGGTAATTATTTGTATTACTGTATTTTTCACACTTGCAGGGTTTGTTGACATCCAAAATATGTATCACAATTACTTGTGCAGTAATAGCTATAACATTATAAATTTTTATATGAAAATTCTTAATGGAAACACAAGTGACCTTTTCATGTTGGTTATGCCATAAGAGGATGCTGCTTGCAATAGGGGTGTACATGTGGGATCTACACTGATACTGCAGTGCAGATAGATATACCCACATGGACAAATTATCAGCTAGAAATATAAAAACAAAGAGCACCAGAATGTTTTGTTCTCTGAATTGGAGAAATGAGCAAATGCCTCTAGCATCTACATCGTAAATTTGCAATATGAGACAAAACACATGTTTGTAAACATTTGTGCAAATAAATCTCAGCTTCTCAGACATTATGTTACAAGGAAGCATGACGAAATACCTGCAAAAGTTTTAATTTGTTATTTAATCTGGTTGTTTGACATAGATGCTTCACATCATTTGAATTTTCAGGAATTACTTTTGAAATAATTATTTTCTTTGAAGGCAAACAAACAAAAAAAGAATTTTAAGTGTTTTTGTTTTGTTTTGTTTTGTTTTGTTTTGTTTTCCCCCAGGATTTATTTGAACTAGACTTCTCCTCTTCTCCTGTTTTTTTTCGAGCTTTTTTCCCTATTTATAAGAAAATTTCCTCTTTAAAAAGGGTACCTTTGGGAAAACAGTTCTGATCTTTGCCTTGAGGAGCAAACTCTGGATCTTAAATTCCTCTGCTAGACAGTACTGGAGTATAATCCAACTCTCTATTTATATGAAACATGACAGTGAATAAAATAAGGCATGTATAAGTATAGATCTTCTTTTCTTTTTTTTTTTTTTTTAGAAATTTCATAAGATGAAAAAATTATTACCAGCACAGCTGTGCATATCTCGTTTTGAATCATCCTCAGCAAGGCATTTATATACAAAGTTAGTATATCTGAATAGTCCATTTAATTGGCAGTGCATAGTAGACCTGTCTGTCTTGTGAGCATGTGTTTAGGCTTGTGTTTGCTAAAGTGGAGCTTAAAGTACCTGTAGTGAAAGTGCAAGCTGAAAGCACAATATATATTTAAATATTAAAACACACTTTTGTTCCTGAAGAAGTCAAAATCAAAAGCAGCCAGTTGAATTAAAAGCAGGTGTGCAGTTTTAAATGTGGAGAGTGCACATGAGAATGAAGTTATACTTAAACCCATGTTACAAACATATTACATATTCTAACTTTTCCAGAGGAAAAATTATGAATAAAGTGTAATTGTTCTTCAACTAAATATTATTTATACCTTAAAATTTAATAACCAATACTAGGTCATCAGATGCTTTTTAATTTATAGCTCCTATTGATTTTACTTCAGTATCTGACCAGGCGTAATTGTTTTTAAAGTAAAAGATTAATGAATTTTTACAGGGTTGTTCTAATATAACTTATTTCTCAGATTGTATTGATTTCCATAAAGCTGTGTGTTCTGCTTAAAACAGATATTATTCCTCATAGTAGGAAGACAGTCATGAAAAGAAGATGCAGGGTTGCTGAAAAACAAGTAGAAAATGCATCCAAAGGAGGCACCTGGAGACTTTCTCAGAAATTTCAGGGGAATGTGGTCATCTTGAAGAGATGTGCTTCAGGCAGAAAGCAAAGTTCTCTCAGCTAGCAGATTTTGTTCTTTTCCCAAAAGAGCAGCCCATTTCATCCAACTTACAACATTTATCTGAATGTTGTTCAGACATTATTGTTATTCAGACATAATTAACTTCCCAATTCCAGTTCTGATCAGTATTGTCACTGGGGAGACAAGCAGGCAGTTCCAGCTGCAAGGCCCAGAATTTAGTTACTACAAGTACCTTCGACTGTCGCATAAATACTCTTAGGTAAGATTTTGTATTTATTATAACAATTGCAGGGGAGGAAAGATGAGAAAATTAACTGGAGGTAACATGTAATGTAGTAGTTTTCCAAACTATAACTTTACTTACTAAAAAATACACTGTAGAATAAATTGCAACTCACACTGCTTTTATGAAGATTGTGACCATTAGAGGAACATTTTATGAACATTATAACCTTTTAATTGACCTGTGGTTGGGATCAAAACTAGAATTTATGTTTTCTGTTTAATCAAAGAGATAAAATAGTACTATTTCCCATTCTCTGTTCTTGGGGTAGTGTTTAGCTTCTCTGCCACCTCCCCAAATAATCTCGTAGAAGTGAAGTGTCTAAAATTTTCTCTGACTCTTGTAGCCCCTAGAATGAACATAAATCATCTCATACATGTCCTGTGAGTATGTCTCTATAGGAATGGTATTTCATTGGGGTGAAATTCAGTGTCAGAATGTTTCAGTCTAAGCAACTAACTGTAATTATAAATCATTAAACATACTTCCTTTAAGACGAACCATACTCATGTTTTGCATGGTATTTAACCAAAGCAGGAACAAGGAGTTTTTTAAACATTCCTGAATGTTTCAATTAGTTTATTCTTACCCTTGTTCTGGGTAAGCAATGATCTAGATCTTTTTTTTTTTTTTTTTTTCCATTTCATCTAAATATCTTTCTTTTTTGTTGTTGTTGTTATAGACATCTAAACACTCTTTGAACTACTTGTACATATCTGTTCATTTATTTTGCATTTCAGATCAGTTAAATAGTTTTACTGTCACAGAAGCTCATGAACCCTGTGAAAGAAAACTCTAGGAAAACCTAGGGATAGTTCTCATGGAGATTTTTTTCCATGTGGCATGAGTCTTTAAAGTCTGTTGTATAGCTAAAAGGAGGTTGCTTTGCTGAAAACTGTTTTTAAGCCTAGTGTATGGATGTCCTGCTATTTGAATCTTTGCGTCTCAGAAAAGCTTCCCTGTGATTTAATGTATTCTCCCCTTTCATCAAGGAGTCTGGAATTATTTCTAAAGCTATCAAAGAGTAGATCTTCCAAGACAAGATGAGAGATGATGCAGCTTAACATGCGGCACTTTGTTTGCTTGCATTTACACTGTGACTTTGAATGAAGTAAAAAATATGTGCCCTTTTAAGATCATAACTTAACTGAATACATTCCTTGTTTTTGTTGTCATTGATTTAAGTCTTGTGTTTTAGATAACTGGCATTTGTGTCTTCGTATTCCATCTATATAAGATATGCAAATGTTTTTAGACTTTCATGATAATAAAAGTTATTTAAGAGTTTGAATTTATTGTTTTAATGAAATGTTGGCATTGAAGAGACTCAGTATATGACAGGAAGTTCTTCTTCAAAGACATTGGTAGAAAACAATCCATACAACAACTTTGTGGCACAATATGTAAATGAACAGATGGTTGTATCACCATATCATCATATCTGTGTGCAACTACTATTTGCAGTCTTTTTTTTCCCATGGAAAGTAGCATTGCTCTTCAACAGCGTTCTGTGATTTTAATCTGTTCCCTTCCATAGAATTTCAATTTATATAAAACTTACTTAAGCCTTTTAGAAAGGGAAAACCAGTTTTGAGAAACAACAAGGTTTGAAAATGCCATGGAAAATTAAGAAACGGACTTGTATTGGACAGGTTTGCTGTCTCTAGAATGAAGTTTAGCTTGAAAAAAAAAAAAAATGCAAAAGAAAGTACAATATTCCAGGAAAAAAAAAAAAAAGAGAGAGAGAGATAGAGAGAGAACATCTAACTAATTAAACTTTGCACATAAGTGAGTTCAAAGGGTTCCATAATACACAAGGACACAGAAGCTTCCAGAAGCTCAAGATTCCTGCCTATTACAAATCAGCTCAAATCACCATTAGAAAGACTACTAGGATAAATCTGGTAAATGTATATAGATTGAAATACAATGAGGAAAAGAGTCTAAATATAGACATATATAAAATATCTGTCTTTTACATCTAAATCTAAAATATCTAAAAACACACACATATTTATATATGTAATGGATATTAAGAATGTAATACCAATTAGTAGAAGCAGCGATTACAAGTAGTAGAAAGAGTATTTGAAACAGGAAAAAGTAGCAGCAGATATGATTTGGGAATAATTATAATCTCAACAAACTCATCAATGATTCTATCTCAGTGAACATACTTACAGATTACAAATTTATCAAGACAATAACAGCTTTTTTTTCCTTTTTCTTTTTCCTTTTTTCCTTTTCCTTTTTTTTTCTTTTTTCTTTTTTCTTTTTTCTTTTTTTTTTTCTTTTTTTCTTTTTTCTTTTTTTTTTCTTTTGTTTCCTTTTTATTTTTTTTTATTTTTTTCTGTTCGGAAAACCTCAGGTTTATTTAGCTATTAAAAATGGTGCTTTGTTTCTGCCCCAGGTGCCTTGTTTATAAGAGGACTTTTAAAGCAGGTGTTGTAGCACCAAAGTATATTGTCTTAATGTATGCCTTGTAACTTGTTTGCAGAATAAGAAGCTATGGATCAGTCATTGTGTTTGAAAAAATAAAATGATGGGGAAAAAAAAAAAAAAGAAGAAGAAAAAAAGAAAAAAAAAGAAAAAAGTAATTAAAAGTAATTTTAATTTATTTTAACCAATAGTTATTTAGCAACTTTCTTCCTGGACACTCTCACTGTAGAGAGCATATTGCATTTCCTATTAGATTTCTGCAGTGACTATGGACTTTTGTTTTCTCATTTACCTGCTTTCTAGGTTTCTCTCTTTTATTCACATTGACATTTAAATGAATTTGGCTTAGACTAGTAGCGTATTAGGAAGCAACACCATGGCCTTTTGGAGCTCCATTCTCTTCCTGGGGCTGTCCCTTGACTCAGTGAGACCCTCACTGTGTGAGTTGATCATGGAGGTTTCTAACCTAGAAGCTGTTCTTGTCAGTGGCATGGCAAGGCAGGGCAAAACCAGCATCTACTTCCACTTACTATAGTGCACAATAGAAAGGAAATTATGTACTCGTGTTAAAATATGCCTGTGTCTTGAGTTCCCCTTTTGGACTTGTGTAAATGGACAGAGTAGAGGCAGTAAAGAAGCATATTTGTTGTGTGTTTGCCAGGCGTAATTGCTAAGCATTACTAATCTGTTCATTTAAAACCAATATACAATCTTATTTTAGTGATAAATGTAATTCTTTATTATTTTTCTGGTGAAATTACTGAATCTCCAGAAATAACATTGCTAAGAGTTTATAATAAATAAATAATATAATAAATAAATAATATAATAAATAAATAAATATATGAATGAATTCATATTGGAAAAGAGTTGCAAATATGTGAACTGAATTCTGTCCCCCACCCAGAAAAAAAAAAAAAAAAAAAAAAAAAAAGTTTTTTACTGAATTACCATTTTTGATAGATTTCAAGCCATATACATAAAATTAGCAAAATCCCCATGTTACCCTAGTCATAATTCATTTTTATTTTAGAGTAAATTCATAACTCTAAATTATAATTTTTTTGATTTCTCTTAACTATTTGTGGTAGAAGATGGGAAGTTTCTACTTAGCTCCATTTTAGCTAGCTATACGTTAGATTGTTTAGAATATTAGATACAGTTTTTGCTTGGACAGAGAAATAATGTAGTCAGTTTTTCAGTGCCTTTCCTTCCTTCACATCAGCAAATGTTTTTACCTTTCGGTGCTGTAAAGGTGCATTCATCAAAGAGTTAAAGAGATCCACGTGGTTCAAGTAACAGGCTGCTGATTTTTAGACAACTTCATTATGACTTCAAGTGAAAAAGATCTGAAATCACTGCACAAGCCTGTCTGAATTTAAGAAACAATTGGACTGTGCACTTAGTCACATGGTCTAAAATTCTGAGCACACCTGTGCGTGCCAGAAGTTGGACTTGATGATCCTTATGAGTCCCTTCCAACTTGGGATATTCTATGACTCTATGATTCTATGAAATCTTGCTTACATTTATGTTTCCATATGAAAAACAGCTTATGTTTCTATAGGTTAATTATACATATATTTGCCTTAACTCTATTTGACTGAGTGTGGGTATGAAACTGGATTTCACAAAGGGCATCTCTTCTTGAAAATAGTGCCCTAATGATCATTTATTTATGATGATGCATTTATTGCAAAAATTTGAGACTGTAACACCTTTGATCAGGAAGGAAAAAACAAAATATGCACATGTCCATAGTTTACTGACAAGAAACTTCCCAGAAAGTTGATGGGATATTTAATCTGCTTACTCTCACCCTCAGATTCTCAAAAATGCATCTAGCTTATTTGCAAAGATTTTAATTTATCATCCACTGTACAGCAGAGTCCAGCATGTTGTAGTTTTGTGGCAGTTTGCTCCCAGGCTGTATTCTGGGGCACAGTAATTCTGCTGTGGTATGCAGAGCTATTCTGTTTTGCACATTTTGAAGAGGAAAACTATCTTTCCATATTATTGTAAGGGAAAGGATTTGCCAGTCCCCCGGGGTCTGTAAGGGAGCTTTACTTTCTTGCTTACTTACACACTCATAAAAATCTTTTCTTTCTCTTCTTGTACTGCATACTTTCTTTTTCAGTGCCTGAAGCTAACTTGTTAATTATTTTTCCATATATCCCAAGCAAAATGTAGACTAAGTCAGAACATGATATAAAGGTCATTTTGAACCCTATTCTGATGGAAATTAGGCTTATGCAGTAAAAATAGCCCTAGATTCCAGGTGGCACTGAAGGCCATCACAGTAGTCTGACACATTTAAAAGCTGGAAATCTTGCTTAAGTCAGAAATGGAAATTAGGTAGTATTTTCAGCCTATCCCTTAGCAAATGTTTGTCCATATATCATAAAAATATCTCAGTTTGGCAACATAGCTACGTTCTTTCCAGGAGTAGACAAAAAGTGTGCTTGGAGGTCGCTATTTGCCTGCAGTGCTGGCAGCTGTCTGAGAAACTCATACATGTGCATTTTCCATAATCTGCATAGTTTTAGAGGATGGTATTTTTGGTGAGGACACAACATTCATCCCAATGTACAAATACAACATAGTATCCCATAAATGTACTATTGTTTTGTCATGAACATTTCCGGTAGGTCGCTTATCACTTTCCTGAAGTGTGAGATGGAAGTTTTCCATGCTAGGCACCTGCCTCAGGCCGAACTCAGCTCAAGACATTTCACAGTTTCTCACAGTGAGGTTAAGGAAGAACAAGTTCTCCTGACCATTGTAATTCTTACAGCTATTCTGCTCAGAAACACTTCTGCTCCAGTGCTGGGGAGCAGGGGCATGCTGTTTCATAGCACGGTGTCAGAGAGAGCTTTTATTCCTGCTGAGAAGTCCACAGGGTCAGCCAGGAGGCAGTGAGTTCACACTCCATTCTCAGAGACAACCCCTAACCCTAACAGAGTTGAGAAGTCCAGCATTGGCAAACCAGCAGTGCATAAGCTCTTTGAAGGCAGATGCAGTCAAGTCTGCCATACTAACTACCAATGTATCTCTGGAGCAATGAGGGCAAGGAGCAGAAGAGGTGGAGGTGATGCCCTGGAAGGGAAACACCCTTTCCTCAGGCTCCAGCACTGTCAGCATGTTGTATCCATACCGAGACTGCACTAACAGGGTAGCTTTACTTAGATGCTGTTCGATCTGGGAACGAGTATACCCCAAGAAGAGGTTTCATAGGTGTCTAGACCCTTCTTAGAGGTGAAGCATACAGAAAATATGGCAAAACACTGTGGCAGGGAACAGATACAGACAACAGATAGTACAAAATCCTCTCCTGTTAGAACACATAGATTTTCATCTGAGAAGTGATGGAAACCAAGACAAAGAATTGCCAAGGGAGAAGGGAATTGACAGGCTAAGATTTGTGATTAATCAGCAGTGCACAGTCACTGAGTGAGTGGGTCTGAATAGGGGCATTCAATGGGATGGCTGCATTGGGATGACCTGCATTGGGCTGGGTGCTGTTGAAAGAGATCCAGCTGAAAGTAGACTCTTCCCTAATGCCATTTATCTCATAGAGCTACCATTCCATTGGATTAGTTCCTTATCTGCTCTGTAATATCATGTATGCTCTGGTGGGAAGAATTTGGTAGAAACATGTAGCCAGAGCTAGAGTTAAAGAAAGGAAAAAAAAAAAAAAAAAAGCCAGAAACAAACAATAACACAAACTCGGTCCTCTTCAGTGAGAAGCTGTAATTAAATTTGATTAAAGCAATCAAGAAATCCTAGCCAGGAATCAGACGTGTGGAAAAGAGGGAAAAAAAAAAAAAAAAAAACATGAAAGCAAAACAAACATTAGTACTGGTTGGTTGAGGATTTGGTTGAGATTACCAAGATTGATGCAAAGGACTCTGCTCAAAAACAGAATCTGAAAGAGGGTTATTTTCTGTATATTTTGGTTTTAAACTGTGTCTTATGCCCATCTTTAAAGCACTGAATTGACTGTGCAAATATAAAGAGTACTGGGGAGGAAATTTTGCTCATTTTCTGTTCGGTGCAGATTTAAGTGGCTTTCATTTACTAAGGCTTTGTATTACACATGCAGCCAGAAGGATAAAAGAAGTATTGAATTATGACCCATTTGCAGAGTGACTGGCCCCGCAGAAAGATTATACATGATAACAATGTTAAAGACTGTAAAGTAAGTGAGCTCTTAAAGATTCTAAATGCACTTTGCACAGACAGCTACTCAGGCCCATTCATGGTAGACACTGTAACCCAAATAATGTTCATTAGTGTAAGGCTTTAGTGGCATCTAACATATTATGGTTGCCAGTTCTTCCATACATACAAATTTTAACTGCTCACTCTTGGCAGTTATGCATTTGACACTAGACTGTGCTGTTGTGGTTTTACCCAGCTGGGCAGCTGAGCTCCACCATAACCTCTCTCTCACTTCCCTCCTCAAAGGGAAAAGGGGAGAAAATATGATGGAAAGGGCTCAAGGGTTGAGATAAGGACAGGGAGGTCATTCAACAATTATTGTCACAGGCAAAACAGACACAGCATAGGGAGATTAGAGAAATTTATTACCTATTACTAACAAGCTAGACACGTGAGAAACAAAGAAAACAAACTAATTACACCTTTTCTCCATCCACCCTCTTTCACCTCCTCCCCCTGAAGCAGTGCAGGGAAACGGGGAATGGGGGCTGTGGTCAGTCCCTGACACTTCATCTCCTGATATCTTTGACAGCAGTGCAGTAACAGTTTAGGTAGAAGCCTGGTTTCCTCTGAAAGAATGAGGAGTTCAGTATTATGCGGTTTTTGAAGTCAAAGAGAAACATAAACCTGCAGAAGACAAGTCATCCAGGTTAGTCAGATATTTGAGAGAGCAATTATTACCCCATTTTCCTCTGTTAAATATGGAAGGAGTGTACATGATTTGTACATGATTTGCACATGATTTCATTTTGGAAAAAAAAATAAAATCTGAAATTAAAAAGTCCTATTCCTATTTCTAGAGGAAGGACCCAAAAGTGGGTTGTAAAATTGTGTAGCCCAATATGATGGTGTATATGCATACATAAGCATGCACACGTACTTGTCATGGTTTAACCCGGCCTGCAGCTAAACACCACGCAGCCGTTTGCTCACCCTCCCCCTCCCTCTCTGGGACGGGGGAGAGAAATGGAAAGTGAAGCCCGTGAGTTGAGATAAAGACAGTTTAATAAGACAGGAAAATAATAATAACAAAAATAATAACAACAATTATAATAATAATAATACAATGGTGATAATAGGAAAGTAATAATAATATGTACAAACAAGTGATGCACAGTGCAATTGCTCACCACCCGCAGACCGATGCCCAGCCTAACCCTGAGCAGTCCGGCCCCCTCCCCGGCTAGCCACCGCTATCTATTGTTTAGCATGACATCAGATGGTATGGAATACCCCTTTGGCTAGTTTGGGTCACCTGTCCTGGGTCTGTCCCCTCCCAGCTCTTACTGCACCCCCAGCCTGCCTGTTGGCAGGACAGAGCAAAAGGCTGAGGTGTCCTTGGCTTGGTATAAGCACTGCTCTGCAACAATTAAAACATCGGGGTGTTAGCAGCACTCTTCTCATCCTAAGCCAAAACACAGCATTCCACCAGCTACTAGGAAGAAAATTAATTCTGTTCTAACTGAAATCAGGACAGTACTAAATTTCTCCTGAGCTTTTTAGGACTTTCCATTTTTTAAAGCTATTGATTTTCTATATTTGTTTTTTTGGTGGGTTTTTGTTTGTCTGTTGGTCTTCTTTTTTGTTTGTTTTTCTTCATATTCATTTTTTATATCTCCTCCCAGGATATACATTTAACGCATTGAACATTCTGTGCTTCACAGACTTTATGCTCACAAAAAGCTAGGTCCATATAGTTTTACTTCACTCATGCAAGTTTTTCAAGATAAGTCTGTAAATAGTTATATTTGTATAAAATAAGAATGGCTACGATGAGATCCCATGAAATCTAATGATGTTTGAGGTAGAGGCTGTACACTTTTTGTGCTGACTCAATTTTTTTATATGCCATTTATAGATTCTGTGCAAAGTTAACCATTGTGAATCTTGAAAGTGCTCTATTATAACATTGATAAAATTGTTGTGCACTAGCATCATATTGGAAGAAGGGCATAACCAAGAAAAATTGGAGGAAAAACCTTAATTTGAAAATATCTTAAGACCAATAAATACAGAAACAGTATGCCCCTATGTGTTAGTATTATTTCTCCATATGTTATTGTATTTACAGCAAAGGAAAAAATCATGATAAGTTTAATCATTTGTCTTGATATACGTTTCTTTGAGTAACTTTTCCTACTGATTCATTTCTCTCATTCTTAAATAAAAATATTTTCTACCTCTTATTAGCTGCAGTTTAAAAAAAGTCAAACAAACAAACAAGTCTATGGTGATTCATGGTAACCTTGCACAACGTCACAATCACAGTTTGTAATATTGGAGCATAGGTTGTGTTATATGAATTATAGTTCTGTTTCAGTTTATAAAGAGGAAAGATTTGTAGATACAGGTAGCATATTTTATTAAATTAGCTGATGTGATTAGGTGAAATAGACGTATTCAGACATTCAGGTTGTTGTTTTTTTTTTTTCAAGTTTGGAACAACAGTATTGTATTGATCATGATCATGGATATGTATAATACCATTACACTGCTGTGGATTTGTCATGCATCAAAGCTCAGGAAGTATTTAAATTGACGGATAATGGAATTATCTGCAAATGGAATTAAGTGCCCTGGAGGACGAAGAGCAGCATTTAAAATAGAGCTGAGTTTTTGATTTTTTTTCTCCATCTTGTCCTTTTTACTGTGAATCTCTGTCTCATCAACTACTCATCTGAAGCCCAGTTTCCATCCAAATGAATTTGTTCCTGCATTGCACTGTAGTTGCTGTTCCTCTGCATAAGACTAATGCTCCCCAAACACACACCAAGCAAAAAATCCCAGCTGTCCCCAAATGTTTTGATTCTCGCTTTGGTTGGTACTAGTTGCCAGTAAGGACTAAATGATTGGACTGTCTGAATATCCTTTTCACTGAGGTGTTGAAACATTTAAGTCTATACTAGCTTTAATGGAAAAAAATATATATATATATTAACTTTGACCAAGAATAAACAACTCTCTGTAAAATGTATAATTGTAGCAACATTATAGGTGACATCCAGATTTAGTTCCTATTATATAGAGAACAAAAATGGTTTTAGGGGAGTAGAAATATCATGCAAAAACATTATCAAATTTTCTCCATCATGAACATGTGGATTTCCGCAGGTATGCAGCAGTTTCTTAGACCTTCTTTTACAATAACAAGTATCTGCCACTTCATTCACATCTAATAATTCTCATTATTGTTCTAGTTGGTTGGCTTTCCATATGCTAATGACCATTTGCCAGAGCCGAGACCTCTATTTTTTCTTTTCTCTTACAAATTGAATAGATTCTTTTCTTGTATATTCTTTTGAAGCCTTTACTATTTCAATTAAAATGCATTTAATTCCTCCTGTAAGTCTTTCAGATAAACAATGTATAACCTCAGAACATGAATGCCCATTATTAGTCTTAAAGGAAGAATGACACGTAGTATTCAGCCATATTCTGCATTATCATGTAATTTTATTTATACAATTATAGTGTTTCAAAATACTGTTTTGGAAACAACTGATATTTTCCCTTTTCTGGTACGTATGTAAAACTGTTGATTTCAGTAATACTCGATATAATTAAATACTGTGTGACTTCAGAAAACTGGTAAAAACTTTTACATAAGCTTCATTGTTCTGTAAAGTAATAAAGCCAAATGGGAATTATCAGTAGGAGTGGGAGTGGTGATAAGTAAAACAGCTAAAGCTTTCACAGCCCAGTCCAGAAGTGTGTGTTCATCACTTATTCAAGACACAACTTCCATTGGCTGCCATGGGAGTTGAGCTTGTATGACAACTGTTCTGATAAAATTAACAATTACAAAAATGTAACATGCTCCCATGAATGCCTACTTGTTTATTACTAAAAATGTTAAAATGAATTGCACCTTTATAAATTTTAGAAATTACTTGAATTGTGATAAACAGGCTGAGAAAATATTTGAAATACTGAAATGGATAGCTGCAATGAAGAAGTCGTAGGCCAAGAACAAAAAGCTGTGGATTTAAGCTTATGTATTTACTTTGCCTAGAATACCATATTTTAACAATTAGTGGCAGATCGATCACGAACTGTTCAGCAATATTGCAAGTCTTTCACCACCACAGACTATCCTGAGTTGGAAGGGACCCAGGAGGATCACCAAGCCCAATTCCTGGCTCCGCAGTGGACCAACCCAAAATCAAAACAAATGTCTGAGAGTGTTGTCGAATGCTTCTTGAACTCCAGCAGGCTTGGTGCAGTGACCACTGCACTGGGGAAGACTTTGTTACAGTTACTCATGAATTCCATTAGTTTCAAGCTTTTTACAGAATTCAGACCCTTAAAACAATCCTTTTCATTTTTCTGAACCACAGAACAGCATTAAGTAATGTATATACACTAAGGAAAAATGTGATAGTCATTCAATATTTAAATCTTAATCTTTCTGTATTGACCTAGAATTTCTCAATTTTTTATTTTTTTTAATCCAGCCACCTAGAACAGAAAACCAATCTAACAATTTTTATCTGTAAGACAATAGTACGGGGCATTTTTTTGAAACAAAACACAAATCAATGATTCTGTAAGTCAGCATTTGGCTTTAGCCTCCCTAGAACAGGGACAAAAGGTTCAATATAATTTACTTGTCATCTACTCTTGCTTCTCTAAATGCTTGGTTGCAGAATAAAGGCAGTGCATTGTAACTTATTAAGAACTTCCAAATTAAGAATATACTTCAAACTGTGGAGGTCATGTAGCTAGGGATATCCTCACTGAAAGTACACAGTAAATCAGTGATGCAGTTTTCATTGCATAGCACAATGGTGTCACTCGATGTCATTCAGAGCCTAATTGCAATATCCACGATTTTTCAAGAGTGGTGACCATGCCTGACTCCTTTCCATTAACTCCTTTCATCAGATGAAAAGTATTTTGGATTCCATTTCAGGAACCATATCCAGGTACTGATTAGATTGGAAAGGGAATATTGACGTGCTCATAGATCATTTCTCCTGAGGGAAGGGGAAGTTCACATTGTCTACTTTGTGCCCTCATCTTTTGAAGTCACTCAGGTGAATGTAGCTATCATGATGCCCATGTGTGAATCTGGGGATCTTGGAAGCCAGAGGAAATCTGGATGTGTCCCACGTCACAGTGGAAGGGGGACACCAGAAAAGATTTTGTATCATCCCCTAAAGAAATATGTTTGTGGCTTCATGAGCTCAGCTAATGCCTAGTTCTTGCACAAGTCTCTGTTGAAGGCAAAATGTACTTACCTGTTCAGACAGCTATCTTGAACCACAACAACAACACCTGTGTTGTGTGTAATAACACAGAAGACAAGAGTTAAAGTTAAAGCAGAAAATCTCTGGCATAGCTGTGCAGAAATTATTACTATAATCCACTGAATTAGGTCAATATTTTAATCTATGTACAACTGCATCTGAATCACATTAATCATTCATTTTTATCTGTACTGTGGATATAGCAGGTGTAAAGGAAGCAGAAATCCATTAATTCTACTGTGTATCTTAAAAACTGAAGGCACATAACAGCAAACACAAGTTGCTACTTTAAATTGGGATGGTTATGCACTATGTGATTTGCTCAGCTGTCAGGAGACCAAAACATGTGGGAATGAGGTAGAAGCAAAAAACAGAGTGATGACCTAGCTAAGAAGAAAGAAAGATATGGTGAATAGTGACAGAGCACAGGATTTGGAATTCAAAAGGGTTTAGGGCAGGATACATGAAATTGGGAAAGTTTGATGACAGCTGAAAAAATGCAAACTGGAAAGAATACATTTCCTCTGTCCTACATCCTAAGGGAAATAAACAGCTGGAGTTTAAGTCTTGTCTATTTCCCTTGATTTCTGCTGTGGACAACTTTATGTCTTTTTGGTCTATATATATTCCACATTTAGTAATTCTCTTTCATCACTTTGTAATATTATTTTGTGTCCTAAGGATAACCACCCTCAGAGATTCTCTTCTGCTCTTTCCATGTCATTAATGCAACATTAGTAATTAGGACCTGACTCATAGAAATACGAATAGAATAAGTTTAGGTTGTTGCCTTATTTAGTTCCCATTGGAATGCTCAGCAAGAAGACTAAGTGGATTTTAATCTATTTGCTGTTATAATTAAGGTTCACATTATCTTTTCACTTTTTTTTTTTCAATTTTCCAGCTATTAGTGGAACACAGCGCTTCTAAAAAGGATGTGAGGCCATGATTGCTGGCAGTTTAAAGTCAAGTGAAACAATGAAAACTGACATCTTCATATATGAGGACAAGGAATGTGATGCTAAAAATAGTCCAGCCTTGTTACACAGAAATCCCAACTGGCATTGGGTTAGGTACCAAACTATATATAGTTTCTTTATATATAGTTCTTAATATATTCTTTCTATAGTTTCTGTGTATCTTTCACTTAGGCAGTAGACCAATGCAGTAAATACAGAGATGGATTTGTTTTAATTAAACAGAGAGCAGATTTGGTGAGTTTGATTTGATGGAGACCCTATAGATATAAACATCAGTGCTGTCAGCAGTGCACTTCTGAACTGAACCCCTTTTATCACCCAAACTCACTGTGCTTTCATTTGCATTACAGTGTATTCTCCGTGAAGATGGGCTGGGTTAGTTATGGCTAAAACAAAACAGGAACGTGCAGTTTGCTACCCGGACTGCTCTGCTTGCTAATATGAATACAGCCTTCGACTTCAACTTATTTACGAGATAAATTTTCCTTGATTTCTTTTGCTATCAGTCATTTGTCCATGTGTATTTTCATGATATCCTGGCGGCAGGACACTGTTTTTATGGGTGTGTTACTAAAGCTATGGTGGTGCGTCCATTCTCAGGGTGAGATAGTTTGGATATAAAGAGACGTGTGGTGGCTATTTTGCCTGGGTGAAACCCAGTAACATCTGCACTTGGCTTTATCTCTGCTCTAAATGTTGGATTGCTGACCCGCAAGTCAAACCCAAGTTCTTTTGAGACTTAGTGGCCAGCAGGTGATTTTAGTGATTCAATTTTCTCCAAAACACTCGAAGTTTCACTGACAAGCAGAAAAAGGGTAAACAGTAAAAAAGTTTTACTCCATTATTTTTTTAAGACCAGGTATTTGTCGGAACAGTTTGGTGCCTGGTTAAAAAGACAAAATATAGCTACACATCTGCCAGATACTTGTTTCCACTCCCTACCGCCTGCTCTTGTAGTCTGTGGTCTTTAGTGAGATAGCATCAGTTAGTAATAGAACATAAATTCAAGCAGTTCAGGCAGGTAGACCTTTTCAAACTAACACTGTCAATCACTTTAAGTACTCTATACTTTGAGGACTTTCTTGCTGTTTATGTCACTGTTTTTTTCATTTATTTTTTTTTTTTTCATTTTTTTCACATATACAACTTAGACCCAACTCTTGTGGACAGTGTCCGAGCATAACATCAGTGAACTAAACTTTGATGGTCTCCTGATAAATAAGGCCTTCACAATCTGTAATATTTCTCTGATTTATTTTTTTTTTAAGTAAATAAAATAAAGTTAAATAAATTAAATTTTAAAGTAAATAAAGTAAATAATTCTTCAAACTATTGCAGGAGAAAAAAAAAAAAAAAAAAAAAAAAAAAAAAAAAAGCAGAAAGATTGGAAAACCAGTATCTTCTTTTAAAATGTTCAGTATTTTAAATTTGGTAGAGATGAGAAATGAATTGGCTAAACATACTCACAGAAAATGGAATGTGGCAACCAAGTTCCCACATTTATGTTAGCAAGAGTGAGAGAAGTCAGTGACTGAAGCAGTGTCATCTGGGACAAAAACAAAGACACAGATTCCTAAGTATAAAGTTAGAGAGAATGGAAAGGACCTGAATCTGGATGTTCTGCAAACAAAGCAGATATTCTTTGAGAAGACAAAATCCTGTGAAGGGGCATGTAGATACCCAGAACAAGTCTCTCAGTTTGCTTGAGTAGGTTTATGAGATATCTGGGTGAGGAAGAATACTGTGGGGTGTATTCAGAAACACACAGGAAAGTAACAAAGGCTATAAAGTGCTGGGCGGGGGGACGGGGCGGGGGGGGGAGGAGGGGAGGAAGGCATTGAAAATGGAGGAAAGAAAGTTCTGTAACTTGGAAGTTGAGGAGTATGAAAACAAATAATGAGAGAGAATTTGGGGAAAATGTTTTGTAGTGCATTAAACATTTCTGAAGCATTTTAAGGTCTCACAATGTGCAGTATCTGCTACCTAGCCTACTATACTGAGCATACCACAAATGTGGGTCTATACTGTAGTAAAAGTTAAGAAAATAAAAGTTAAGTAAGAAGTTCACACTGTTCATTAAGGCAAAACACGGTATACCTATCAGGTTTAAATATCATCTTGTCAGAAAATATTCTAGTTATTTAGATAAAAAAGCATTGAGAGATGGCTGGAAGATCAGTGTAAAGTTCTCAGTAATACAAAATCCACAGACCCAAATTAGAGGGAAATGTGCAGAAATGACCTAAAGCATTGTGCACTCAAAGGATGAACCTTAGCTTTTGCTGCTTCCAGATGGAGACACCTTGATCATTATAATCAGCACACTCCATTTGCTGCATTAAAAAACAAGATAAATATTTAATCACAGTGCAATTAAGTCTGGATCAGTGCCATTAGTTTATAATGAATTGTTAAATAGGATCTAATACAGTACTAATACACTTATGATCCAGGCTAAACAGATTTTTTTATTACTTTAAAAACCAACAACAACAATGACAAACTGATATTTTGAGAATATTCATGAAATACAAGATGTGGGTAACTGCTAATTATTTTAGTAGTTTCATGGATTAACTGGAATAACATATAAAAATCAGCTATTACTACCGATATTCCACATAGGTTGTGAATGATGTCCTATCATGTCTGTTCTTTTCAGTTTAAAATAAATAAATAGCAAGCTGTAGCTATAATAAATATTTTTTTTGTTATAAAATTAATCTGTCTCCTGACAGCAAAATAGGCTCAACAGTAGTAAATCCAAAAGTAAATTGTCTGAGATTTATTGATTTTAGTAGCTGTTGTATTTTTTTACTTTGTTTTACAAATATTCAAGTATGCTGAACAAGCAAGGATTTCTGGATACAATTTAGAAGACTTGAAGGATGAAGTAGTTAAAACTACATTAAGGTTGACTTCTCTGGATTTCAATTAAACTGAGAGATGCCTATTTTTTGCAGACACATCACAGTGAGCCAGCACAATGAATACTGAACCCTACATTGTTTAGATGTTTATATAAATGTTAAGCCCAGATTAGCTTTTTTAAGAGGAGAGAAAAAAAAAAAAAAAAAAAAAAAAAAAAAAAAAAGCAATACAATATATTCTTTCATTACTGAAGATGAATCATACTTAAGTTGCACCACAACAGTGTTGACTAGAAGAAGACATTTCTGTGATTACAGCCGCTACTAAAAGAAGGTCAGTGGAACCTGGGAACTCTTTCCTTGAAAGTCCTCAGAACTGTGTACTGAAAAGCAAGCAGTTGATATGCGGTTGTAGTTTCAAGTAGGGAGCAAATATGTTCTTTGGATCCATCTATGTAAAGAGTGTTCTTGGGAAGTGGTAGTTTCTTCTAATTAAAGGCATAATCTACAATGTATTTGAACAGCAAATTAGTTTTAGCTATAAAGGTGGTCCATGGGCTTGAATTTCATGTACTAATGAGACCTAAACTTCTACACTGCAGTTGCTGGAGTGGACATGTCATACTTCTGTGCTTGAGCCTGTAGATTAAGTCATGAGTATGCATTTTGCTATGATTTAGCTATCCCCAGAACTCTGCAGGTGCAGGATCATTTCTGTCAAGTTGTTAAAATGGTTTTGGTCTAATGTATCACAACTCCCACACAGACACACAGCTGGGGGCGTTCAAAACCAGCCTCTGTGTCAGGTAAGCCTTGCACAATCATACTAAATTAATAGGTGATGTAGTAAATGTGAGGAAGATCAGAGACCCTGAAAAGCATTTGTTATATTCCTGCCCTTTTTGTGCAGTTCTCTGTCAGAGCCTGTAAAGACATTCCTGCAGTTATTGAATGCTCATTTGTGTGTCTCTGTGGAAGACAGTCTTTTTCAAATAGGGTTGTTTTATATTTTGGATTTGTATCTGCCAAACTTTGAAATCTATGAGCTCACATTTCAAGGGGCACACCTTTCAAAAATCCATTTAATTGAGTACTGAAAAGGATGATGAGGAAGGAAAAAAGTCAATATATTTCTGAAAAAGAGGTTGTCTCTCATTTGTTCATGTATGTGTGGTCTTTTAAAATGTATAGAGAAAATGTATACTAGAAGAGAATTTGAAACGTAGAGATTTGGAGATTAAACTCAACTCAAATATTTATTGTATCTAGTACAGACTTTTTGTTATTATCCCCATTTCAGGATTCTTAAACTTTTGTCCTGGTTTCAGTTAGCACAGAATTAATTTTCTTCCTAGTAGCTGGTGGAATGCTGTGTTTTGGCTTAGAATGAGAAGAGTGCTGATAACACCCCGATGCTTTAATTGTTGCAGAGCAGTGCTTATACTAAGCCAAGGACATCTCAGCCTTTGCTCTGTCCTGCCAACGGGCAGGCTGGGGGGTGCAGTAAGAGCTGGGAGGGGACAGACCCAGGACAGGTGACCCAAACTAGCCAAAGGGGTATTCCATACCATCTGACGTCATGCTAAACAATATATAGGGGTGGTTAGCCGGGGGGAGGGGCCCGGACTGCTCGGGGTTAGGCTGGGCATCGGTCAGCGGGTGGTGAGCAATTGCATTGTGCATCACTTGTTTGTACATACTATTATTACTTTCGTATTATCACCATTGTATCATCATTATTATTATTGTTATTATTATTTTTGTTATTTTTTTTTTTTCCTGTCTTATTAAACTGTCTTTATCTCAACTCACGGGCTTCACTTTCCATTTCTCTCCCCCGTCCCAGAGAGGGAGGGGGGAGGGTGAGCGAACGGCTGCGTGGTGTTTAGCTGCCGGTCGGGTTAAACCACGACAGTCTTTTTGGCGCCCAACGTGGGGCCCGAAAGGTTGAGATAACGGCAGATCTGATCAGAGTGTGTTAAACTAAAATTGGTGTAAGGATTAGACCTGCTTAATAGTCACTTGTCATGATGCTGATTGCTTTAATCACAACTCTGCTGCGCCTGTTTTCCAAATTGAGTATTATAGTACATTATTTTCCGTATTTGCTCTCTGTAGTGTTGTTTCTCCTCTCCGGGCCCTGGTTTCAGACCATTATGGTACTAAGTGTTATAGCAATGGCTTATGAGACGATAAGATATCTGGTCATGACTCTAACTTGGTATTTATACTCAGTAACATCGTGGACTCTGTACTTTGGAAACAGCATCTTGGGAACTATTAGCAATTATACCTATTGTTTTTCTCCATTAGAGAGTCAATCTGTGGAGGGGAAAGGGGAGGATATTTTTCCTTACTTGCTTACTCTCCCTTTCTCCTTCACCACCCCTGTATCCTCCTGGGTCACTCTGCCTTCCTCCTTCACCACCCTCTTATCCCCTGAGCTTGTCACAATAGCTCTCCAAGATATTGAATATTTCTGGAATACTCAGAATACCATAGTCTTGTTGTTCTGCCTCATGAATGCACTTCAGATTCTGCTTAAAGTTAAACAACTACTTATGAAGCTCATCCGGAGATCTGCCCGGAGGCAGTATAGTTGTGGGTGGCAGGGAGTATGGGTGGATATGGGCAGGCATCTAGAGCAGTTGGCACCCCCAGTGTGTTGGAAATTCACCCCTGAACAATGGCAAAATCCTCAAAAACTGGCAGAATGCTTGAAAAAAAGGTGTAATGATTCTGGCAGTTCCAAAGTAACACAAATCATTGTAACGTGCTGGGGCCTGGCTCATGCCTATCGAGCTGCCATTGATACTGCTGTCAACTTAGTGACAGACCCTGCGGCCACTCCAAACCCTGTGACAGATCCAACGGCCACTGTGACCCCTACGGTGGATTCTGCAGCCGCTCCAGTCCCAGCTCCTGCAGCCGCTCCAGTCCCAGCTCCTGCAGCCGCTCCAGCTCCAGCTCCTGCAGCCGCTCCAGTCCCAGCTCCTGCAGCCGCTCCAGTCCCAGCTCCTGCAGCTGCTCCAGTCCCAGTTCCTGCAGTCGCTCCAGTTCCAGCTCCGGCCGCTACTCCAGTCCCAGTTCCTGCAACTGCTCCAGTCTCAGCTCCTGAAGCTGCTCCAGCTCCAGCTCCTGAAGCCGCTCCAGCTCCAGCTCCTGCAGCTGCTCCAGTCCCAGTTCCTGCAGTCGCTCCAGTTCCAGCTCCGGCCGCTACTCCAGTCCCAGTTCCTGCAACTGCTCCAGTCCCAGCTCCTGAAGCCGCTCCAGCTCCAGCTCCTGAAGCCGCTCCAGCTCCAGCTCCTACTGCTGCTCCAGTCCCAGCTCCTGCAACTGCTCCAGCTCCAGCTCCAGCTCCTGTAGCCGCTACAGCTCCGGTTCCTGCAACTGCTCCAGCTCCTGTAGCCGCTCCAGCTCCTGTGGCCGTGTCAGAGAAACGAGCTGTAGCAGTGCAAGTTGACCCTGCAGAGGGCATTCCAACCCCTGTGGCAGACCCTGTAACAAAGTCAGAGAAACGAGCAGTAGCAGTGCAAGCTGCCCCTGTAGAGAAGGTGAAAATATGGTATAGAAATTCAAGTCGTTTAGAACGCAGAGAGTCTTCTGCCAATCCAGGTAAGGCTTCTGCCAAAACTAAGTATAGAGATGACGAAGATGATGACGACGCTGGGCCGTCAAGGATTCAGGAGGAGGAAGATGAGGATGCCGAAAGAGCAACAGTAACTACCCGAAGCCTAAACGAGCGCGAGCTACGAGATGTGCGAAAAGATTTTGGTCGCTGTATAGGTGAGCAGCTTGTCACCTGGCTGCTCCGGTGCTGGGACTCTGGAGCCAATTGTGTGGAATTAGACGGCAGGGAAGCCAAGCGGCTGGGATCCCTTGCTCGAGACGCCGGCATTGACAAAGCAATTGCAGATGGAGCACGACCCACCAGCCTCTGGAGGCGTCTCCTCTCAGCTGTGAGGGAAAGGTATCCCTTCAAGGAAGATATTTTATGTCTACCAGGCAAGTGGACCACTATGGAGAAGGGAATCCAGTACCTGAGGGAATTAGCCGTACGGGAAGTGATTTATGAGGATCCAGACCTCAAACAAACATCCACAGATCCAGATGAAGTCAAGTGTACACGACCCATGTGGCGGAAGTTTGTACGGAGTGCACCATCATCATATGCCAGCTCATTGGCAATAATGGCCTGGAAAGAGGATGAGGAACCCACAGTGGGTGAAGCGGCTAAACAACTCCGGCAGTACGAAGAAAGTCTCTCCTCTTCCTTACAGGCCTGCGTCTCAGCTGTGGAGAAACTTTCTGAAAAGGTTCACCAACTTGAAGAGAATCTATTGTCCTCCCCACCTGAACCAACCAGTGCCCACCGACCAAAGGAGAACACTTGGGAGAAACTTTCTGAAAAGGTTCACCAACTTGAAGAGAGATTATTCTCCTTCGCACCTGTACAAAGCAGTGTCTCAGCTGTCAGGGGTAGGCGTTCACCCACACAAGGAAGACGATATGGTGGGTACTCACCCCGTGCCACCCTGTGGTTTTACTTACGAGACCATGGAGAGGACATGAGAAAGTGGGATGGAAAATCTACCGCGACCCTAGAGGCACGGGTACGTGAGTTGCAAAAGAAAACAATCAGGAAAAAGGGATTCTCCGAAAAGTTTGCTGCTCCAACTTCCAGCAGACAGTCCTTCAAACACAGAAACGAGGAAGATTCTGACCAGGATTAGGGGGGCCCTGCCTCCAGCCAGGGGGAGGAAAGGGACAATCGAGTTTATTGGACTGTGTGGATTCGATGGCCTGGCACATCACGCGCACAGAAGTATAAGGCTTTAGTAGACACCGGTGCACAATGTACTATAATGCCATCGAGCTATAAGGGACCAGAGCCCATCTATATTTGTGGAGTGACAGGGGGATCTCAGCAGTTGACTGTATTGGAGGCTGAAGTGAGTCTGACTGGGAATGAGTGGGAAAAGCACCGCATTGTGACTGGTCCGGATGCTCCATGTATCCTTGGCATAGACTATCTTAGAAGAGGATACTGCAAGGACCCAAAAGGGTTCCGGTGGGCTTTTGGTATTGCTGCCTTAGAGACAGAGGGCATTAAACAATTATCTACCTTGCCTGGTCTCTCAGAGGACCCCTCTGTCGTGGGGTTGCTGAGGGTCGAAGAACAGCAAGTGCCAATTGCTACCACAACTGTGCACCGGCGGCAATATCGCACCAACCGAGACTCCCTGATTCCCATCCATAAGCTAATTCGTCAATTGGAGAGCCAAGGAGTGATCAGCAAGACTCATTCACCTTTCAATAGTCCCATATGGCCAGTGCGAAAGTCTAATGGCGAGTGGAGACTAACAGTGGACTATCGCGGCCTGAACGAAGTCACGCCACCACTGAGTGCTGCAGTGCCGGACATGCTGGAACTTCAGTATGAACTTGAATCGAAGGCAGCCAAGTGGTACGCCACAATTGATATCGCTAATGCATTTTTCTCCATCCCTCTAGCAGCAGAGTGCAGGCCACAATTTGCCTTCACTTGGAGGGGAGTCCAATATACTTGGAATAGGCTGCCCCAGGGGTGGAAACACAGCCCTACCATTTGCCATGGGCTGATCCAGTCTGCACTAGAGCAGGGGGAAGCTCCTGAACACCTGCAGTACATCGATGACATTATTGTGTGGGGTGACACAGCAGAGGAAGTTTTCGAGAAAGGGAAGAAAATAGTCCAAATCCTTCTGAAAGCCGGTTTTGCCATAAAACAAAATAAAGTCAAAGGACCTGCACGGGAGATCCAGTTTTTAGGAATAAAATGGCAAGATGGACGTCGTCAAATCCCAATGGATGTGATCAACAAAATAACAGCTATGTCTCCACCAACTAACAAAAAAGAAACACAGACTTTCCTAGGTGTTGTGGGGTTTTGGAGAATGCACATCCCAAATTACAGTCTGATTGTAAACCCACTCTACCAAGTAACTCGTAAGAAGAATGAGTTTGAATGGGGCCCTGAACAACGACAAGCCTTTGAACAAATCAAGCAGGAAATAGTCCATGCAGTAGCCCTTGGGCCAGTTCGAACAGGACCAGATGTAAAGAATGTGCTCTACACTGCAGCCGGGGAGAACGGCCCCACCTGGAGCCTCTGGCAGAAAGAACCTGGGGAAACTCGAGGTCGGCCTCTGGGGTTTTGGAGTCGGGGATACAGAGGATCTGAGGCCCGCTATACTCCAACTGAAAAGGAGATATTGGCAGCATATGAAGGAGTTCGATCTGCTTCGGAGGTGGTCGGTACTGAAGCGCAGCTCCTCCTAGCACCCCGATTACCGGTACTAGGCTGGATGTTCAAGGGAAGGGTCCCCTCTACGCATCATGCAACTGATGCTACATGGAGCAAGTGGGTTGCACTGATTACTCAGCGGGCTCAAATAGGAAACCCCAGTCGCCCAGGAATATTGGAAGTGATCATGGACTGGCCAGAAGGCAAATACTTTGGGATATCATCAGAGGAGGAGGTGGGTCGTGCTGAAGAAGCCCCACTGTACAACCAGTTGCCAGAGAATGAAAAGAAATATGCCCTGTTCACTGATGGGTCCTGTCGTATTGTGGGGAAGCATCGGAGATGGAAGGCTGCTGTATGGAGTCCTACACGACGAGTTGCAGAAGCTGCTGAGGGAGAAGGTGAATCGAGTCAGTTTGCAGAAGTGAAAGCCATTCAGCTGGCTTTAGACATTGCTGAACGAGAAAAATGGCCAGTTCTCTATCTCTACACCGATTCATGGATGGTAGCAAATGCCCTGTGGGGATGGTTACAGCAATGGAAGCAAAACAACTGGCAGCGTAGGGGTAAACCTATCTGGGCTGCTGCATTGTGGCAAGATATTGCTGCTCAGGTAGAGAACCTGGCTGTGAAAGTACGCCACGTAGATGCTCATGTGCCCAAGAATCGGGCTACTGAAGAACATCAAAACAACCAGCAGGTGGATCAGGCTGCTAAGATTGAAGTAGCTCAGGTGGACCTGGATTGGCAGCATAAAGGTGAATTATTTATAGCCCGGTGGGCCCATGACACCTCAGGCCATCAAGGTAGAGATGCAACATACAGATGGGCTCGTGATCGAGGGGTGGACTTGACCATGGACGCTATAGCACAGGTTATTCATGACTGTGAAACATGTGCTGCAATCAAGCAAGCCAAACGGTCAAAGCCTCTTTGGTATGGAGGACGATGGCTGAAATATAAATATGGAGAGGCCTGGCAGATTGATTACATCACACTCCCTCAAACTCGCAATGGCAAGCGCCACGTACTTACAATGGTGGAAGCAACCACCGGATGGCTGGAAACATATCCTGTGCCTCATGCTACCGCCCGGAACACCATCCTGGGCCTTGAAAAGCAAGTCCTATGGCGACATGGCACCCCAGAAAGAATAGAATCAGACAATGGGACTCACTTCCGAAACAACCTTATAGACACTTGGGCCAAAGAACATGGTATTGAATGGGTGTATCACATCCCCTATCATGCACCAGCCTCCGGGAAAGTTGAACGATACAATGGCCTGTTAAAGACTACCTTGAAAGCAATGGGCGCTGGGACGTTCAAAAACTGGGATACGCATTTGGCAAAGGCCACCTGGTTAGTCAATACTAGGGGATCTACCAACCGAGCTGGACCTGCCCAATCAAACCTGTTACGTACTGTAGATGGGGATAAAGTTCCTGTAGTGCATGTAAAAAATATGCTGGGTAAAACAGTCTGGGCTACTCCTGCCTCAGGAAAAGGCAAACCTATTCGTGGAATTGTTTTCGCTCAGGGACCTGGATATACTTGGTGGGTGATGCAAAAGAACGGAGAGGTCCGGTGTGTACCTCAAGGAGATTTAATACTGGGTGAGAATAGCCCATGAACTGAATTGCACCATGTTAAATAGTATATTATACTGTATGTTATCACTACCATGATTACTATAGGTGACTAATTAGAATGTATGGAAAAGAGTGTAACCTGAGCATGACATAAATGGTATGGAATAAGGGGTGGATAGATGTCCTGGTTTCAGTTAGCACAGAATTAATTTTCTTCCTAGTAGCTGGTGGAATGCTGTGTTTTGGCTTAGAATGAGAAGAGTGCTGATAACACCCCGATGCTTTAATTGTTGCAGAGCAGTGCTTATACTAAGCCAAGGACATCTCAGCCTTTGCTCTGTCCTGCCAACGGGCAGGCTGGGGGGTGCAGTAAGAGCTGGGAGGGGACAGACCCAGGACAGGTGACCCAAACTAGCCAAAGGGGTATTCCATACCATCTGACGTCATGCTAAACAATATATAGGGGTGGTTAGCCGGGGGGAGGGGCCCGGACTGCTCGGGGTTAGGCTGGGCATCGGTCAGCAGGTGGTGAGCAATTGCATTGTGCATCACTTGTTTGTACATACTATTATTACTTTCGTATTATCACCATTGTATCATCATTATTATTATTGTTATTATTATTTTTGTTATTTTTTTTTTTCCTGTCTTATTAAACTGTCTTTATCTCAACTCACGGGCTTCACTTTCCATTTCTCTCCCCCGTCCCAGAGAGGGAGGGGGGAGGGTGAGCGAACGGCTGCGTGGTGTTTAGCTGCCGGTCGGGTTAAACCACGACAACTTTCTTCTCAAGTTGCAGGAACTGATGAGCAGCAGGGATAGGATATGGGATTACCTGAACACTGAGTTCAGCTCAGTGTGATAATCTGTAACTTTTTCATCATGGGAAGCTTGTTCCCTACTTGCACTCCAGCAGCAAGGAGATTAACTCTCCCATAAAGGTGAAAGAAGCTGTATATGTCACTGCTTTCTTTTACATATATTTGTTTCAAAATATAAGAACTCTTTGTAAGTGAATGGTTTATTTTGAAGACTTTGCTTTGGCAGAGGAGGCATTTTTTTTTTCATTGTGAAAATAAGGGGTAAAAAAAAAGAAGACTTCAAACTACTGGTGTTAAAACTATGAGAGATTGCCAATGAAGATTTCAGTTTACCAGAGGGGGTAAAAAAGATGTGATTGACATTCC
This sequence comes from Aythya fuligula, assembly GCF_009819795.1. Classification (NCBI taxonomy): domain Eukaryota; kingdom Metazoa; phylum Chordata; class Aves; order Anseriformes; family Anatidae; genus Aythya; species Aythya fuligula. Next base: position 78,972,906 of record NC_045593.1, on the reverse strand, counting down.
AGTAGAGCCAAGAGGGACTTAAGAAACATCAGTTGTATGAAGGAGCAGCTAGAGAGTATTTATCATTTACGATGAAATTCAAAGGTATCATTTGATACTTTTTATTTGTTTGGTGATAACTTCAAGATTAGACAGAAAAAAAAAAAGTGTATGTCCACTGAAAGAGAGGTCGGACAACATGGGGGGACTACAGAGATGGTATTCTTCATCGTAGGGAGAAAATTTGTGCAGCTAAAGCTCAGTTGGAGTTGAAACTGGCCAGTACTATGGGGGACCAAAAAAAAAAAAAAAAAAAGTTGTTTTTTTTTTTTAAAATTATGTTAACAGCAAAAGAAGTAACATTGGTAAAAGAGAGCAGAGGAAACATTGTTAACCTGATGAGGATGGTAACCTCACAAATACATAGACATAGACAGAGAGATTTAATGGGTTCTTCACTTCTGTGTTCAACATTGACGATGAGCTCTGGGACCCCAGGATGCATGTAAGTCTACGGGGCTTGATGGGATTCATCCCAGGTACTCAGAGAGCCAGCTGATATCGTCATTAGATATGGCTCAATTATTTTTCAACGGTCTTGGGAATGTGGAGAGGTCCCAGTTGACTGAAAGCTGGCAAGCATTGTTCCAAGTTTCAAGAGTGGCAAGAAAGAAGATCCTGGCAATTACATGCCTGTCAGACTCACTTCAGTGCTGGCTAAAAATATAGAGAAAATTGTCATAGAATTATTCTAGATCAATTCAATAACTCAATTATTCTAGGAGTTCTTGAAAAACACCTGAAGGACAAGACAGTCATTGGTCAGCCAACATGAATTCAAGAGCGGAAGGTGCTGCTTAACAAACTTGATTTCCTTTTATGAAGAGGTCACCCATGTAGTTGGCCAAGAAAAGCCAGTTGATGTAATGTTTGTTTTTTTATTTCAGCAAAGCTTTGATACTGTCTCTCACAGTATTCTTCTGGACAATATGTCCACCACACAGGTATATAAATGCATAAATCATATATAAGTATGATGGGTTAGCAAGTAGCTGATGGGTGAGTCTCCAAGCATAATTGTAAATGGGTCTGCATCAGGCTGGCAAACAGTCACTAGCGAGGATCCTCATAGTTCCATTTTAGGGCCATATCTCTTTAATGTTATTATAAATGACTGGGATGCCAACTTGAAGGTACACTAAATAAGTTTGTGGATGATACTAAATTAGAAGGAGTGGCTGCCTCCATTGAGGGTAGGGAGGCCTTGCAGAGAGATCTTGACAAAGAGCTGGGAAATCCCCAACAATATGAGGCTTAGCAAGAGCAAGTGCCGGATTCCACATCTGGCAAGGGGCAACCATGGCTGTATGGACAGTCTGGGGGATGAAAGGCTGGAGAAAAGCCCTGCAGAAAGGGATCTGGGGTTTTTGGTCAATGGCAAGTTGAACGTGAGTCAACTGTGGGCCCTAGCAGCCAGGAAGGGCAACCGCATCCTGGGTTCTTCTAGCACAGCATCACTAGCTGGTTGGGGGAAGGGATTGCTGTGCTCTGCTCTGTGCTCTTTCAGCATCACCTCGAGTCCTGTGTGCAATATCAGAAGGACATAAAACTATTGGAGAGTGTCCAAAGGAGGGCTTCACAATGGTCTGGAGGGTAAGACAGATGAGGAGCAGCTGAGGTCCCTGGGTTTGTTCAACCCAGAGCAGAGCAGGCCAAGTGGAGGCCTCATGGTGGCCTGCATCTCCCTCACAAGGGGAGTGGAAGGGCTGGTGCTGAGCTCTGCTCTCTGGGGACAGTGACAAAACTCAAGGGAACAGCATGGAGCTGGGACAGGGGAGGGTCTAGCTGGGAGTCAAGAAAAGGTTCTCCACTGGCAGGGCGGTCAGGCACTGGAAGAAGTTCCCCAGGGAAGTGATCACAACACTGAGCCTGCTGGAGTTCAGGAAGTGTTTAGGCAATGCTTTCAATATAGGGTTCGATTTTGAGTCCTGTGTGGGGCCAGGGGCTGGACCCAGTGATCTTTGTGGGTCCTTAAAGCTCAGGATATTCTGTGATTCAAAGTCTGTGGTTCTGTATTTGTTTTGATGGTTTTCAGAGCTTACCATATCGTCACATTAACATTATCTGCTAGTGCTTCCTTCTTCAGTAATATGCCACAAAATAAATTAAGCAATTAGCTTTGTTGCTAAGTGTCTTCATCTTGATGCATATCATGTTTAATATAAAATTTAGTATTTTTCATTGAAATTGTATTACTTCTGTGAGAAGGGGAGATGAATTGATAGGTATCATCAGAAGAGTTAACATATTTAAATGTGATAATTTGGCATATGTGACTCCACTGGAGTATACAATTTATTATTATTATTCGTTTTATTCTGTTTTTCATATTCGTCATCTTTTTTTAGCAAGAAATGATAGGTGATATTTGATTGTCTTCCTGTTTTAGCACAGCAACAAGCATGCTTTTGAGTACATGTAATCAGACTTTGAGGAAGACCTGACTAATGTAGAGTTCTTGTTTAAGTATATCACTTACAACTGCCTGATACTTTTGAATATCTTTCTCACCACAGAAGGATATTTTGTGTTTGGCAAGAAAGACTTATGATATTTGTTGGAAGTGCGAGAAATGGTTTATTTTACAGCTGAGTATCACTGAATTGAGGAGCAGTATGGGAAAGAGTCATTAGGGTTTTTGTTTATTTCTTCCTGTTACTGATGGTACTTCAACTATTTTCTGGTTTCTTATATTTTGCGAAGCTCATGCTTCACAATGGCTGTTAGCCATTGTGCTTTGAAGTTGGCCTTTGTCACATTTTTAAGTCCCAGGTAGACATTTATCAGAAAAAGATCTGGCAAAGCATTTTTAGACTTCTTGATAGTGCATTTCAATGCATTCAATGAGATCTTGTGTTTGCATGTTGTGACCTTGAACTTGAATGTATGTACAGCCTGCCCTTTCAGGCAAGCTCTGTGCTTTATCCTGATGAAGTTTGCACTGAGGATACAAATGAACTTACATATGGCCCTTGCTGTCTTCAGCTGGGTGAGGAGTGAGAGGGCTGCACTGCTTCATCATCAGTGCACAGGAATCACAAACTCTATTTTCCCCCTTAAACTTCCCCCTAGTGCTTAGACACTTAGAGAAGACAGTAATTAATGTTTTATCTCATATGTACAAACCTAAGCAGACAAAAAGCTTTTACAGAGACTAGAGTTAGCCCAAAGTAAGTTTGCCTCCTGCTTCTCAGGATAGACACTGTATGGATGGATAATGGGTCCTTAGCATCAGCTGTCTCATTCTTCAAGTTGCACTGAGTAGCTTGCTCATGTAGATAAATCCAGCCTGTACTAAAATTATTCACTTACCAACTAACTGAAATGAGAACAATCAGAAATTTAGGTAATGATGTTCATATACATAAATTTAAACGTGCTTTACAAATATTAAAGTCTCTAGGGTTTCGTTTGTTTGGGTTTTGTTTTGTTTTGTTTTCTTCTCAAAACTGGGTGGCTGTGCAAGGAAAAAAAAAAAAAAAGCAGCTCAAAATAAGACTGGATGACTGGATATTTAAATATATATATTTCCTTCGAACTGTCAGGCAAAAATTGTAGAAAGATATTTCAATAGTTCTTTGAATTATTTCAAAAGAATTTGAGTACCCTAAAAGACAGAATGAGGCAACAATTTTCATACATAGGCTTATTCACTCTTTGTATTTATTATCGCTGTCAAAAATTACATTTTGATGAAATGATACTTTCCTTGATTTCCTATCTTCTCCTGCTCTAGACAAACTAATGGTCTCTTTCAAATATGTAATTATTGCTACAGTATTGCATTACATAGGACTATATTTATGAAGTTCTAATTGACTGTACTTGTCAAAGAAGAAAACAGATGACATAGTTCTGCCTTCAGCCCCTTTGCAACTCTACTGAGGATACATTTGTTTGATTCCTCAACTATAAAATCTCAGATTTAGTCAGAGCATCTAAAAAATTTAACACCTGCTATGCTTTAAGTTAACTTCCAATATTTTTTCAAAAACAGCATGGGATTTCAATTGAATAACAGAATGATGTATTTTGGAGTATACTTGTAATTATTATTTTGGCTAATACCACTGGAATTGCACAAAGGACTCAAAAGAGCAGCAAAGTGAATAGATCTATTACTTTTAGTGCACAATTAATCTTGTTGACATTACTTTATATGAGCAAGGATAAAAATGCCTGGAAAGCATACCATTGAATTCCACTGCTCATTAATATTGGTCAAATGTTGTTCTCCTTGTGTTGGAAGCTACTTAAAGATTACCTGCAGAAGTATTACAGTGCTATTGATTAAAAAAATAATAATAATAATCCCTGAAGCCCACTGTTCTTTTAAAAAATCAGTTGACAAGGGTGCAAAAAAGGATGCTTTCAAACTCACCACTATAGATCTGAGTAACTGAGAATATTAATCAGATTGTCAGGGAATTAATTATCCAGCATTCAATATATTGTTATTTAAAAGCCCAAGGAAGTTAGGTGTGATTTCTCATCATTTGGCAGCAGTGCCTAGATCGTATGTACCATTTTTAGTTTTTAAGATGGCATTATTGCTGGACTCCGACCCAGATTGTCCAAAACACTCAAGCCTTTATAATTTTGCATCAGGGATTTCGTAGAATCAAGTTTTAAAAAAAAAAAAAAAAAAAAGTATGCTTGAAGGCTCATATAGTTTAAATGCCCTAATGTCCTGAGGATCTGGAATATCAGACTATGGTCCTGTGGAGAACAAGGAGAAAAAAGTTGTTGCAGGCTTTGTTAAGTTGCACTCATTCATCCTTTTAGAATGCAGATAAGCCTAACCCATGTCCTTTTTAGAAAATGTATGTTAATTAGTGAAAATTAGATGATTATTGTTTACTGCTTTTGGTGCATTTAATTAGTATGTTTCATTGCTCTCAAAATAATTTTGAACTACCAGTTTCTGTGAACAACAAAAAAAGCCCTCAACATTTAGATTACAAATATTACTATTATATTTCTATAAACAAGTGGCAACCATAATTACTCAAAAATATGCATGTTGCTTTGTGCGGGTGTTAGGGAGGTCAGTCTTAAAGCATCGTAGAAGACTAAGATCAGTTAGAAATACTGATCTGCACCAGTACATTTATGGCTGTGCTGCTCAAATGGACTGATCTGAGAAAAAACAAAACTTTAAAAAAAGAAAAAAAAGTATGCTGAATGCTGAGCATGTGCTTAACAAGCCATATGGAGATAGCAGCAAGCAAAATGAGAAAATAATTGTTAAAAGATTTATTGCTCTTGGAAGATTAAAGATCCACATGGATAGAAGTAATTAACATATGGGGCTACCTGCAGGTACTCCCCAAATCACAGCACTGTGATCAAGGCTTGAAAAAACACATAGTCCATATTCACTGGGAGACAAAAAGCAATTTTTTTTTCCCCTCTATTATGGAGGAGAAATAACATGAACAGAATTTGTAACAATAGAAAGCCACGAATCTTCTTTGACCTCTCAATGAACTGATATATGTCATGTGGAATTAAATATGTAGTGTACCACTACATTTAAAGTGTAATGGAGAATATGAATGGGAAAAGACAAACAAGGCAAGGAAGAGTCTCTCTTCCTTTTTGTCTTCATGATTTTTGCCTTTTGTTACTACTAAGTGCACTAGACTTATACAGATTCATGTGTTTAATTGATTGGGTTCAGTGAGACATACATATCCCATTTTTAATCATGTGTATAAGTGTAACTTCTACAGGATTGTGTCCTGGGTTAGGCTAAAGACATAAGTTATAACAGAAATATGTACATGGATAGTTTCTCATACTGCTGTAACTACACGGGCAATTATAATTGTGGAATGTGTTCTGACATGCTTGTAATTCTGTTAATTTTATCTTCTGCAAATTAATATTTTCTCAGAGAGTGTAGTTTTCACTGATGAGACATGCTGAATGAATGCTGTTGCTGTGAATGTCTGTCAAACCTTGCGCTTAATAAAAAAACCTATGCGCTTACATAAACTAATAGTCAGAGCCTGACAAACACTAAACTTGTGGTCTTTTTAAGTTTATATCATTCAATTCCCAGTGCTGATTGTCAGTAAATTATGCTGTGGAAAAAGTTATTTTCTGTTTTTTTATTATTATTATTGTTTATTTTAAGTGGATAAATAATTATGACATTGCATTTCAATAAATGAAAATTTACACCTTTCTGGGTACATAGCAAAGGTCACAAACAATATACTTTATACTGAGTTCACAAATCTTTTCACATAGAAACTTGCATATGAGGTTTTCCAACCAAGAATTGCCAGTTCTTTAAAGTGAGATTGGAAAACAAAATCATCAAAATGATAAAGCGTTTTTTCTGGTAGGAGGTATGTTACAGATAACATTAGTAAGATAATAAGATGGAACACATTTAACACCTGTTGTTAACAAAATAATTTGTAGACCTAAAGGCATATATAGTCATTGCAAACATAACAAATCAGATCTCACTGATGAGATGTTATGTAACCTAACACACAGTTAGTTGGAAAAAAATATAAATTTACTCACAGGAACAAAGCAGTTTAAAGTGGATTTGCTAAAAAGGCTCTCAATGGAAAGAACAGTTGGTTTAGTAGCCTTACTGCTGACCCAGATAGTTACATATTCATATAGTCACACAAAGCCATAGCAAAGATCTCATACTACTAACTTGACATGCAGTGATTACTCAGGGATATTGTACATGTCACTCTATACATGATAGGCACATTTGATTAATACATATTGCCACAGTGGTATAAAAGTTAGAATCCCTGTTATCTTTAATAGCAGAGGAAGATTTACCTTCTCTGTCTCCTGTCTTCTGTTACATTAAAAAATAATGTTGTGATTAATGAGTAGTGACATGCTTCATATTATTTCTTGTTCATAAAAATCTGTGCTGGCAAGTTATCTGAACTAAGTGAAGGGTATATTTTAGTGGGTTAGTGGAATATGAAGATCTACATAAGGGATTTTATTTCTTTAATGAGCATAAAATTGTGATGGTTTTTCATTATATATTTCTCTTTTTTTTTTTTTTTTTTTTTCCTATCTCTTAGGACCCTGCCTTCCTAATCCATGTCATAATGGTGGGATGTGTGAAATTAGTGAAGCATACCGAGGCGACACATTCATAGGATATGTTTGTAAATGTCCAGAAGGGTTTAATGGGATTCACTGCCAGCACAGTAAGTTTCACGTGATAACTTCTATGTATTTGTGGATAGAAGACTTTTTATTAGCATGCAATTTTGAGGATTAACATCAGATCTGATTTTCTGAAATCTTTGGCCTTTGTTTTGTGAACAAGCTAATACCATTGAATAGTTTTACTACCTTCAGAAAATTACTTCACTTCCAACTTACTGGACACAACAACATCTAATTTGCTATGCATATTGAAGACATGGTAAGGTAACTGAATTTACCATTAAATTAATGGAAGGTAGTATTGCAAACAGTAGGGATATCTCTTTCTGTTGGAATTGTTTTTGTGGCTTTCTTTTGGTTAATGATAGAAAAAAGTGGAAGGGATTGAAAGAAATTGAAAAGAAATTTGTATATAAATATGTCTTCTAGGTCTCTACTTGTGCATTAAAATTATGAAAAAGTGCTTTGAGTTATCCAAGCCCTAAATCCAAGGGCAGAAGTTCAAAACTTAAACAGTATTTATATTTAGTCATGTTTTAAATACAATATCTGGATGCCTTTTTATTCCTCATAATTTACTTGAAGAGTTTGTCCTAGTTTAAGATTAGATTAGGAACAGGGGGATGATATCTGTTAAAGTGTGTCATTATAAAAATGATAAGTACTAATGTAAAAAACAAACAAACAAACAAAAAAAAACCTTCAGATTTTAATATTGACTCCTTGGGGGAACACGTAGTAAGATCTACACCTCACTAATAAATTTTTTTAAGAATATCTATTTTATTTTATTGTGCTTAAACTGGAAATTACAGGACCATCTTTCCATGTTTCTCCAGTTAATGTCATCAGACGTTCTGAACGGTCAAAAACAATTAATGGATTACACATTTATTTGCAAGTCTGATCATGTTCTAACTTATAATCTGCATTATCCATTGAAGTTTGGTTTTTGTTTTGTTGTGTATTTTGTTGTTTGTTTTGTTGTGTGTGTGTGTGTGTGTTTTTTCCCACACGTAAAACTCATTTAGAACAAGTGCTTGCCTATGGAGAAACTTAGATGCCAAGTTTGTGTTTTATTTTGTGCTGTAAAGCACATAATAGTCCTCAAAAAATCATGTTATTGATGCATTTGGAAGCCTAGGAAACTAGGCTAGGAAATTATCCCTAGGAAAATAGGAATCTAGTTTCATTTGCAGTTAAAAGACAAATGCATTCATCTAAATCAGAGTGAATAAGCACTGAATCCAGTCTACGTTAAGTAAGTGTTCCATTTAGATACTTGTCTACAGTTTGAAGTGTTAAGGAACCAGTACAGTCCAGCCAAAGTAACAGCTTATGTTCATTATATCCCCAAAGAAAAGTGTGTCCAAAGACCAGAGTATGGATATTCAATTCCATTAACTTTGGCCACACTCCCTCTTATTTTATTATGTAGGTACCATAGGACCATCCAGACGACAACTCAGATGCATGAATTCAAATTAGTCCCACTAGTTTAATCTTGTTAAATTATGCCTACCTCATCCACCTATAAGAAAATGTTGGATATTATCCACTCCTTTGGAAACTTTTCCATCTAGCCCTGATTCTGGGCATCTAGTGGAACTGACTACCAGTAGAAATCATAGTGAATTTGTTTTTATAGTCATATCATTAGAACAGTCATTCAAGGTAGGGGATTGAGTTCGTAGTGTAATAATGAAGGCAAACGATAGTCATTGCCTGCCTTTAAACTGTATAGCCAGGAGTTGAGGACTCTTGAGACTAGAAGAGCAGACAAGTTTATGTCTGACTGTAACTCAGAGGTTATACCAGCTTGAAGGTTGAACATAGGCTAAATTGTGAGTGCAGTACCTTGTGGTTCCCTACCTTTGGCATTTGCATGTATTTTATGTGAGTCTGTCATCTAAGTGGAACAAAAGTCTTTGGAAAGTGGCAAGATGGGAAGTTGTATCTCTGTTCTTGTGACTGCTCTTATAAAAGGTAGAGCCAGACAGCTTCTGTGTGCCATTGATGCCTAGCAGCATGAAGAAACATCATCATTATGTTCTCAGGCACACTCCTTCATAAAACCAGACACATAGTCCACACACGATACACAATACTTCTGCTATCATTAGATGTCAAAGGTGTTAGGATGCAATGAAGTAAATAACACCATGAATTTTCAGCAAGTAAAATGCATGCTTAACGTGCTGTCTAGAAAGGATCATACCATTCCTTTGACTTCCATTGATGAATCCTACATAACTCTTTAATATGATATCTCTTTAGCTTAATTCAGAAAGTTCCTTTTATGCAACTTCCCCTGTTTCATAAAGTTTAGCAATTCAATTCTGAATTCACTGTAAACCAAGTAAGAAGTGTCAAAATAATTCCGTCATGAAAAGGTAAATTAAAATAACTTCACTGCAAGACAGGTATCTTCATATAAACTGTTCAGATTTCCAGGAATTGTGTTATACTCTCTTGTGCATTTTTTTTTCTTTTTTTTTTTTTTTGACTTCTTTCATGTGTAATATTCTGCTGCTAAATCAATTAAGGTAAGCGATTGATTTTGCAATCACGATATGTTCCCAAGGCTGGCATTTTGTCATTCTTATCAACAAACATCCTGTCAATATTTCTGAGATCCCTCAACCTTTTACCCGAGTAAATAATTAATATGTAAATTATAAAAGAGATCATTAACAACTTCACTGATTGCATATCCTAGATTTATTTCAAAATTGGTATTAATTGGCACTGGTAGTCTGAAAAGATTCTAACTCTGCAGTGGCAAAAATGTGAAAATATATCTGCTAGTAGAAGTTTCCCATTTCAGGGCTCATAAAATCACCTATGTCTGGATAGGAAAGACTACCTTAGGTAGAAACCTGGGGAGACTTTTGTGGTGATGTCCATGAAGATGCTTATGCATGGCAATCTGGCTTTCAAATCTGTTGTTGACAGTATCTAGTGACAAGGAGAGAGGAGTTTGGAAAAACTAGCTTAAGGCAATTCTACCTATGGTCTTTGTACACTGATGAAGCTCTTCCAGAGAATAACTTAGAACACTTAACTTCCTGAAAATTTCATAAACTTACATTCAGCAATAGGAGGGTGTATTCTGTTGGTGTGATCAAATCATTTTTATCTTCAGGATCATTTTAAATGGGTTTATGTGGCAAGGCTTTGGTAGTGGGGTGGCTGCAAGGATGGCCTCTGTGAGCAGAGCCCAGCAGCTGCTGCATGTCAGAAAGGAGCCAGCTCCAGCTGCTCCACGAGGGACCTGATGCTGGACAGAGCTGAGCCATGAGTGATGCTGGTTGGGCCTCTGGGAGAGCAGAAGAAAGGGGAAAAAAACTGCTGTGGAGCAGCATCTGAGAGAGAGAGAGGAGCAACAAGCAGCCCTGCATCCCCCAGGTGAGTGCAGCAGGAGGGCAGGAGGTGCTGCAGGCAGGCAGCAGCAGTTCCCCTGCAGGCTGTGCAGGGAGAGGCCCCTGGTGGAGCAGGCTGTCCCCCTGCAGCCCATGGGTCCCACATGGAGCAGATCTCCACGCTGCAGCCCCCCCATGGGTGGAGGAGCCCCCGGTGGAGCAGGTGGATGTGGCCTGGAGGAGGCTGCGGCCCATGGAGAGCCCCCACAGGAGCAGGCCCCGGGCCGGAGCTGCAGCCCGTGGAGAGGAGCCCACGCAGGAGCAGGGGGTCTGGGAGGAGCTGCCGCCCACCCGTGGGGGACCCTTGCTGGAGCAGTTTGCTCCTGGGGGATGGATGGACCCCGGGAGACGGAGCCATGTGGGAGCAGTTCCTGAAGAGCTGCTGCCTGTGGGCAGCCCCCGCAGGCTCAGTTCAGGAAGGAATTCCACGTTCCTTCCCAAAGGCAGAAAAGGGTGGATGAAGTTTGCTTTTAGTTCTTAGTGCTCTAGTCTGTTAGCAATATGCAATACATTGCATTAATCTCCCTTATGCTGAGTCTGCTTTACCTGCGATGGTAAATGGTGAGTGATCTCTCTGTCCATAACTCAGCCCTTGAGCCCTCTTACATCATACTTCTCTTCCAGTTCTTTTTAGGAAGGGGAGTGAGAGAGTGGTGTGGTGGAGTTTAGCTAACCATCAGTACAAAAATGCCACATTGTGTAAATACAGTTTAACTTTTGATTAATCCTGAAGTGGTCAGGCAGTTGGACTTGGTGATCTCTGTAGGTCCCTTGCAAATGAATTATTCTATTCTATTCTATTCTATTCTATTCTATTCTATTCTATTCTATTCTATTCTATTCTATTCTATTCTATTCATTTTTTTCTACATGGCCTTCTCCTTCATTAGAAAGAAGCATGTAATCATTTGATGAATTATAATTCCCCTTTTTAAACCATGGATTTCAAGAAAGTCAATCTTGATTGATCTTTCCACTTTTTTATTGAAAAAGGCCTGAAGAAGTACTACTATTCATGAACCAGCATCCATTGTTAAATCATTGTCAATTTCACTAATCATTCTTCAGCATGACAGATGAAAATGCTGGACAAATAGCTCCTGTTCAGATAATTAATGCCTTCATCTACATATAGAGGGATTATATTTTCACCCACTAAAGCTGACTAAAAGTACAGTTCTGCAGAACAAGTCAAAATCCATGGAAATACCCTGGAGACATGGGATGGCTGGATTTTCCACAAAAGAAAACGAAAATCCATAAACTGGGACATATAGATATTATGCATTATTGTGATTATCAGATAAAGACTGCCTGCTGAAAGAAATATGAAACTCAGGGTTTATCAACAATATATGTCAAAGTGTGGATTTCTGGCTGGCACTCAACTAACTGAAATGACAGAAGGATCCAAGAAGAAAAAAAATCAAATTGGAAACAAGAAAGAGTTCAGATTTAAGGTTTTGGTTTTTAAGTGATTTTATATTCCGAGCATCGTTAACACTGCCAGACATAACTAAATGCCTTGCACTCCAAGAGGATTAAGGCTTATTAAACAGATACATTTGATAATGTAAGCAATGTCTTCCTAGTGTTTTTCCAGCATTCTCTGCTTTCTACCTCCACAGCATGGAAGGTCTGTGGCATTTCGAGCCGCCATATTAATGTATTGAAAAACTGCATGAATGGGAGGCCACGTGGCGGAGCATCAGCTCACATTTTAATAGTATGTTGAGTTATCATCTGAACTACAAGTAGGGTAATGATAGTGGCTTATACATGCAGGACTGGAACTGGAACAGCCAATCTCCATGAATTTCTGACCTAGTCGAGACGATGCATAAACTGAAGCTTCAGCAGCAAATTCAAATCCAGGAACTATTACATCTACTAGGAACTAATATATGTGAGGAAGATGTGGCATGGATTTTGTTACAATGAGCAAGCACTCCAGCTAAACCATTTCCAGCTGCAATTTGGTGGTAGAGCAGTCCAGAAACCATTCTCCACAGGAGGTTTGTATGCAGTTATCCTGCTTTGGAGGCTAAAACCAAGAGCGTCTCACACAGATGCAGTTTATTCTAAGCCTGCAGGCCCCTGAGCCATGTGGACAAATTTAATGTACTAGGGTATATGCAGATACACCGAGCCAGATGTTCACCCCATGATTCTGGTGATGAACACTCACTATGGCTTCTCCTGCAATGTAAGTTTAGGCTTAGGGAGTTCTAAATGTAAACCAGGTGTTTCTTTTTAATTTGTGTTGGTGTATTAGGTCTGTCTGGAATGTTAACTTTCCCTGCAGCAGCCCATACAGTGCTCTTCTCTGCACTTGTAGCTAGAACAGCAGTGGTATCACACCAGTGTTTTGTCTGCTGCTGAGCAGTGCTGGCACAGCATCAGGACTCTCTCTAACCCTCCTAGGGGGTGGGCAAAAAAATGAGAAAAGAAACATCACCAAGGCAGCTGACCTAAACCAACCAAAGGGATATTCTATACCATGTGGTGTCACACTCAGCAATAAAGGTGGAAAAAAGAAGAAGAGGAGAGGGGTGGGCTCGCATTGTGAAAACGTCAGTCTTCCTTCTGAACACCAGCTACGTGTGTTGAGGCCCTGCTTCAAGGATGTGGTCAAGCATCGCTCATTTGTGGGAAGTAGAGAGTAATTTCTTTCCTCTGCACTTCCACATAGCCTTTATTTGTTTTGGTTTGGTTTGGTTATACCCTTTTTTTCCCCTTTCCCCCTCCCTTTCCCCTTTCTTTTTTTTTTTTCCTCTTTAGTTAAATTGCCTAGTTAATAATAATCTTTCCTTAATTATTATTATTATTATTTTTTTTTTCCCTTTAATTAAATTATCCTTATCTCAAACTGTGAGCTGTTCTTTACTTTACTTCTTCCCCTCCTCATCTAAGGACGGGGGGTGAGAGAGCAGTTGTAGTGTTTAGCTGCCTAGCATTGTAAAACCACCACAGTTGGTTGTTTTAGTTGTTGTTGCAATTAGCTATTTGTATAGTTTTAACAATTATATTAATATTAAATTATATAAAGTAGTAATAATAAGCTATAAAGTATAGTAATAGCAAGTTACCTGTAGATGTCCTAGGGAACAGATTCATATAAGCATTATTTACCTGAATTCTGAAAACTATTCCTGTGTCTAATTAATTGCTCAGATAATAAATGAAAAAGGGCAGACAGACTGTTACTTATTTGCTTAATTAAAATGTAAAAGAAAACAAGTAGTTTGAAAGATGTCTATTAGAGATCACCAGTAAAGAAGAAAAAAAGCCAATAGTCAATATATTTATTACAGTCCGAAGAAAAGTCAATCAAACATTATTCCTAAAATGGAAACCATAATGGGGCAAAATGTGGAACATAATAAAGGCATAACCACCAGGTGGAGGAGCAGCAATGAAGCAGATGTTTGTCACAGTTATAGAAGTCCAGGAAAACTTCTGTCTGAATCTGCCCGGAAAAGCAAATGCTATTAATTGAAGTTCAAATTGATGAGGTTGTCAACTGAGACCAGAGGAAGATTTGATGATGCATCTTCTTACAATAAATTTGTGGTGAGACTGAACAAGAGTGACAATAATTTGGGGGCTGTTGGAACTTGGGGCTTTGTTTTGCTTTAAATCCAAATAAATATATTTGTTTGGATAGCTTACTTAGTCACCTAATACTTGGAAGGAAATAGGTCAACACTTCACAGAAAGTCTCAGGACACGCCCACCATGAAAAGAGGGCATAATTTGTCCCTGTAAGGATTTTAGTTTATTCTGTAATAGCTAGAGATTGGCTTAAAATCTCAGCTAGGAAGTATAATATCCTCTCCGATTTTGTTTAATTCCTGTTATTTTTGGTTACACTGCATTGCTTATTCTTCTTGTTTGTACAAACTTGTAATATCTTTTCTTATTCTTGTTAAATATCTGACCTCAACAATTGCCTGATGCATTGAGTTCATCGTCTAATTACATAGTATATTGAAAAAAAATCCCTTTTCAATTTCAAATTTCATGTCTTTCAGCATCTTAAACTGTCTCTTTCTTTGTGCATTATATGACTAGAAGAAAAGAAGCTTCTTAGTGCTTTCTGTATGCCACTTAGTATTTTGCATACATTTGTCATGTTTCCATCTCACTCTTTCCTGTACAAACAGTTTAAATTGTTTCCTTTTCTTTTTCACATGAGAGCTTTTCCAAGACTTTTAATGGTTTCTCAGTGACTTCCTCAAATCTTTGTTGTGTGGTATATTTTACTGGGACAGTGACCCGTACTGAAGACAAATCTGCACCACTTATTTGGTAGAAGATCCTTACACTGCTTTCTATATTCTTTATGCAGCATTTTGTTGGATGTTTCTTTTTATTTTTTCCAGAGCTGGATGTTGAGCTGAGGCTTTTATTAAGTGTCCTACTTTGATGTCTAAGTTTCTTTTATAAGATGTCATGGTGGGAGGAAAGAAGATCTTCCCGATTGCTTTTGGATTTTATAGGATATTGAACAGAGGGGTGGGTTTCTTATGACCTCTAGACTAACTAAACTGTGCAATACAATACAAATGATTGGTATTTAAAAAAAAATAAAAAGTGTGCTTTATATTATAAGTCACTTCAACTGTCAATAGCCATTATAGGCATCTTTTGTAGGAGGGTAAATATCTCTTCCCTTCATTACTGTCTTTCTTAAGGATCAGTAGTATTAGTTTACCATGGAAAGAAATTAATGCTCCAAAAATATATGCATTGCTGTTTGACTGCTGAAGGAATTTAATTTGTTCATGTTCTGCTTTAAAAAGATAGCATATGAAAAATATTTTGCACATTCCTCTTTATATTTGAATTAATAATGAATACTGAATTTAAAATGAACTCTTTTAATTCAATAACAGAATTGTAATGTCAACTTTACACATCCCCTCTTAACATAAAAGGTATAATATGCTTTTTCAGAATGAGAATAACTGTTTATATTCCTGAATGCACTACAGAAAATATTAGCAATGAGTTTTGCTAACACTGCATGGAAACACATTTAACACATTTCCTTTTAGATGTTTCCTTTTAGACTGCTCTTTTGAAAGCAGTATGTAAGTGGTCTTATGTGGTTTGGAAATGAGAATGTGGAGGAGCGTATTATGTTTATATAAGCTGTTATAGTCCTTTTGTAACAGAGAAGCATTACATCAAAATGGAGAGTAGTTTGAAGAATTCTAGGAAGCTCTTCAGTAGCAGAAAGCAAACTGGACACTGTGATTAATCTGGCCTCTTCTACTCCTACTTTTGTACTTTTTTTTCTAAAGCTATCATACCTGTGTTTGGAGTTTAGTATTTCTTAAATGTCTCATGCTTAAACAGATTTCATATAAAGGCATGATTGTGCACTCATCATTTGAAATAGAATTTACTTCAACAGAAATTTTTCTTGAATAAGAGTAAAAGTGAATCTGGTATCTCTAGATATGTTATGCTCAGGCCTTATGATTTACTACTGCATTAATCCATGCAATAAATACTGTATAAATATTTTCAGTTTTCTTCAAGTTTATGCATTCAAACAAACAAACAAACAAACAAAAAGCTGTTATCTAGGGCCTCAGTGTCATTTTATTATTTTGTGGTGTTCTTTCTGGGTTCCCTTTCACACGTACAAAAAAAAACACGTTCATTTCTGTTGTTACACAAAGTGCTACAGAAGTTGTCTCCACTGGAGAAGGTCATGTTGTAGTAGATAAACTCTATTCCTTCCTTCCATTTTCAGAACTTAAGTGGAGAAAATCTGCATTTTTAACCATTCACTTTTCATATTTCCAACATTCAGTAGGCTGGTAGGCAGCTTTCCAGAAGTGTGACCGTTGTCCAAGTCCATTTTGTTCGGTCTTTGTCTTCTTCGTGGGAATGCTCAAAATGTTATCTTGCAAGTATTTGGCATAGTAAGACTATACGAAGGAAAACATATTTAAATGGAAAAATAGTGATTAGAAAAGCTAAACACAACTTGTTTGTTAGTGTGGTCTTATAAATAGCCTTACCACTACTAATTAATTTCAGTGATTGCAAGTTCTTACCTTCATGTTTGTCAGTTTGTCAAGTAGTATACTTTGTGAATAAGCCTGCTTACCATCTGTTGGTACGACCCTATCTTTCTAAGTGTGAGAGAATGGTTATTATTGAGAGCAATATCCATGGCTTTCTGCACAGTCATAAGCCCTTTTCTGAAGGCTTTGAACATGTGTTCTTTGATGCAGCCTTGAAATGCTAAGTGACTTATAACACTGGGCTGTTCCCAAACTGTCATTTTCACAATTTTTCTCCAAGAAACTGCATCAAGATTAAGCTCTTAAAACAGGGTGTTAACCATATTATTACATCTATAGAGAATTATTATTGTAAAATATATCTGCAACTCTGATCTGTTAAATTATGCAGATGAAAGACAACAAGTTACAGAAGGTCAGAGGAAAAACACAAGAAACCTGCAGCTGAGCATATTGTTTGTCCTCTGTTCCTTCTCCCCACTTTTTATGCCCATTTAGGTAGGCAGAGGAAATTATAAGACAATTTCAGTGACTGACGTTTTAGGATCAACACAGCTATGCTTAGAGCTTTAAAGGGGGGATTGAAGATTCGTTACAGAGGTATCAGGACGTTTATGTGAGGAAGATAATGGAGATAAATGAAATCTTGAAGTGAAATCTCATGATTTAATGAGACAAAACTTACCATTTAGAATTTTGTTACACAGTGGCACAGTCTGACCCATCTGTGTAGGAAGAAGCTGTTAAAAAAAATAAAAAAAATAAAAAAATAATGTTTTATCATTTAAATGTTTCTCTTGGTTTGTTATTATTTTTTTTTATTGTTCTCCTGCTGTAAGAACTACTGTTCTGAACCATCTGTGTGTGTGGGTGTATCAAGGATGCAGAATGAAAATATTGTATATGTGTTATGAACTCTTGCTGGCATATGTCTGTGCAGTTCCTTATGTAGAATGTTAGTATTTCCATTGTTCATTGAACTAGTTGAAAATTATATGACTGACTTTAATGTTTGGCACTTGAACAATTCCCATGGCTCTTCAAAGGATATTGCTAGAAATTAAAAATAAGACAAAAAAAAAAAAAAAAAAAAAAAAAAAAAAGGACCTAGTCCTCAGGTCATAGTCCTCCACAGACCAAATGAACAGTTTGAAGAAGGCAAAGAGCACTATCTACTTTTTTGAAGTTTTAAGTAGTACTTACTCATGTGAATACACTTTTGAGGTCAGTGAGTTTATTTGTAAGTAAGTGATATACAGAGGGAAAGAAGGATATAGTCAAGCCCATTACCTGTGTGTTCAAAACTTGAAAAAAACAAAAACCAAAAAAAAAAAAAAAAAAAAAAAAAGAGAAAAAAACACAGTACTTGGACTTGAAGTGCAATAAAATGAGAATATTCTAATAGTATATACTATTTTGCATTACAAATGTATTCCCTTTGTATTCATAAGATATCTGAAGCAAAACTAATGGTGCCATCACATTAGCATATGAATACCCAGGATATTCTTCTATCTTGCATTTATTCTGATGTGTTAAGTAACATACTATTTTTTTCTGTAGGGCATCTAGATGAATGTTCTAGTTGAGGACTACTTTTTTTTAAAAAGATCTCTTGATCATCTCCACTTGGTATGCTTTGCTTCATGTGACAGAGCAGTCTCAGAACACAAGAACTGGTTCCCTTTGACATGAAGACAATCTAAATGAAAATAGTCTGGTATTTTAAAGTCCTCATGTTGCACACTAGGAAATGACACAAAACACTTCATTGAGTAAATAGGAATTCAGTCCACCCAACCAGCCTAGATCTTGTGCAGAAAAAGTATCCTTGAGATATAGGTAATACAGATACTGTGCCTTCCACTCTAATCATCACACTCTATGAATGCAAGTCTGTAAGGCCACTCTAATTTCAAAAACAGACATAACCTGGCAGTGCCTGGTTTTTGTTTGTTTGTTTTTCAGGTGCACTGAAAGCAATGAATAGATCATGTTTCTCACCCTTCTTTATGACTTCTTAATGTCTGATGACATGAGAGGCACATGAGCTTCTGTAGTCTCATGATCTGAAATCTGGTCTGATTTTATTTTTTTTAATCCTTTTGTGTGACTGTTTGATACCAGCAAAGGTGATGGTGCTCATCATCCTGGAGAATATATCCCCATCAGATTCAGCAGCCTACCTTCAGTATGAATCATCTCACCAGGCTCGTTCAGAAGTGTACAAACCAACCACAAGAAGGGACTTTTGGTGGGATCAGACCACTGAGTTGGCCCTCATGTAGCCACACATCAGCCAGGTCCTAGAGAAGTGGGGACACAGGAATGTGTTTAAGAGGTGGAATTGCCGGCTCTCCATTTTCATCAGATTAGATAAGTGTTGTAACTGATGCACTCCTTTTTGGTCACTGCTGTTAATAAAATAGATACTCCTCAGGCTTACAAGAGGAGTTTATTATTTCTTGCAGCAATACTTTTCCGGCCAAATTCTCAGATCTTCTGTGACTCTGAGTGTCAATGGTTACTTATATCTCAGAAGCACTTTTGCTGCTATCTGTGCTTTGGTATGAATGAGCAAAAATGATAGCATTCAGCAATTGCCTTCTTACTAGAAAGGATTGGAAGTGAATTATGTTGCATGGTCCAGATGTGTATGCTCTGCACCATAAAAGAGAACTTAAATTGCTGTTTTCCTGCAAATAATAGATAAGTTTTGTAATCAGATTTGTCAGATTTAATTTTATCCTCAAGTCAATAACGCATCTGGTTCTGAAAATGTGTTCTATTTGATCCTTTGTTGTATTTAATGCTATATGCTGTATATGCATACAATTATTACTCTTATACAGTTTTCAGAGTTTAATTAAAATAATTAAAAAATACCAGTAGTTTTCATTGTTAGAGGAGAATTCATCTGCTCATTTCTCATCCATTCTATTTTATATGTCAATAATACTTAATATGAAAGCAGCATCAAAATAACACTGCAGGAGAAGACATACATCAAAATGAGGAAGAAAGATAAAGGTGAAAACAGTATTTGTATCTGACTTCATTATTTCAGTGCTCTAACAGAGAAAAAGCCTCCTTCCATTTCTCAGCAAAAATAGAGATGTTTTACAGGGATCGTACCACCCATGGCCCTAAGTTCTGTAGAGATGATATCTATAAATTGGAAGGCAACTCCCTGGCTGCTGAACATAGACTTGGAAAATGCATTAACTTATTTGGATAGGTCTTATTTGATGTGAGCATCAAACAAAGGTGACGTTGCCTGGCCCAGCTGCCATAAATACAAGTTCCAGTTCTGAGAGGTGTTTTTAGTTGCAGGACATACAGCTCTGTGAATCATGAAGAACAACGAGGGTGTATGTGCCCTGAGATAATAGAGCTGTCAGTCAGGTGGAGACAGAAGTCACTGGAAAAATACTTCCCTTCGTATACTAGACAGTCATTGATGATGTGAGGAAACTGCTCCATGCACATATTGCATATTTTATGGTGAAGGAGATTGGGTTTTCTTTTTTTCACCTTGGCAGAGGAAGAAAGGAAATTTCTGTAGTCTAAAGATAAAATGATGGGTAAGTTGTTAATAGTGCTGTGAATTTGCCACAGATAATGCAGTCTACATAGATATCATGTATACTTTATATATACGTATAACAGAATCATAGGTTGGAAGGGACCTCTGGAGATCATCTGTTCAACCTCCCTGCTCAGGCAGGGACAACCAGAGTGCTTTGCTCCAGGAGCAGGTTTTTATATCTCCCCAGATCTCTCTCCAGCATGTCCATGTCTTTTTCGTACTGGGGAGCCCAGAACTGGACACTGCAGGTATGTCTTACCAGTGCAGAGCAGAGGGAAGGATCACCCTCTTTGATCTGCTGACAGCACTCCTTCAAATTCAGCCCAGGTAGCCACTGGCCTCTGCCATGAAGGTGAGCTTCTGGCTTGTGGTTAGCTTGTGTCCACCAGCGCCCCAAAGCCCATCTTTGCACACACAGCTGCTTTCTGGCTGGTTGGCCCCTGGCACATAGTGGTGGTGCATGGGACTGTTTGTCCTCAAGGCCCAGACCTGTCAGTTCGTTTGTGGAACCTCACAGGATTCCTGGCAGCCCAATTCCTCCGCCTGTTCAGGCCGTCTTCATGGCAGCACATGCACTGTGTGGAGCAGTCACTGCTCCCCGTGCTCTGTCAGCCCCCAATTTGTTGAGGGTGCACTGGGACACAACACTTGGGTCACTAACTGAATGTTGTTGGACCCAGGAGCAAGCCCCCAGGTACACCACCAGTGACTTGCCTCCAGGTAGACTTTGTGCTACTGATCACAACCCTCAGGGCCTGGCCATTCAGCAGGTTTTTAGTCTGCCTCTCTGTCCCCTTACCTAAAGTGTACACTGTCATCTTCTATATGAGGATGTTATGGGACAAAGCATTAAAAGCCTTAATAAAGTTGAGGTAAACAACATCTACCTTGTGTCCACCACACCAGTGTCATCATTGTATAAGGCTATACATGGTTGGTCAAGCATGATATCCTCCTCATAAATCTATGATGTCTGCTTTGCATGGCCTTCTTGTCCTTCACCTACCTGGAAATGCTTTTCAGGATGATTTTTTCAACTAAGTTCCTTCAAGTGGGAAGTTCTGGGGCTGAACTGAAGAGAAGTTGACTTTTCTGTAGTTGCACATTTCCTTCCTGCACCTGGGGCGCAATAACCCCAAGCAGAGCTACAGGCTGGGAGAGGAATGGTTGGAGAGCTGCCAGGCAGAGAAGGACCTGGGAGTGATGGTGGATAGTCGGCTGAATATGAGCCAGCAGTGTGCTCAGCTGGCCAAGAAGGCCAACGGCATCCTGGCTTGCATAAGAAACAGTGTGGCCAGCAGGGCTAGGGAGGTGATCGTCCCCCTGTACTCAGCTCTGGTGAGGCCGCACCTCGAGTACTGTGTTCAGTTTTGGGCCCCTCGATACAAGAAGGACATCGAGGTGCTTGAGCGGGTGCAGAGAAGGGCGACAAAGCTGGTGAGGGGCCTGGAGAACAAGTCCTACGAGGAGCGGCTGAGGGAGCTGGGCTTGTTCAGCCTGGAGA
Source organism: Aythya fuligula (assembly GCF_009819795.1). Classification (NCBI taxonomy): domain Eukaryota; kingdom Metazoa; phylum Chordata; class Aves; order Anseriformes; family Anatidae; genus Aythya; species Aythya fuligula. The sequence continues at coordinate 78,951,141 of NC_045593.1, read as the reverse complement.
AGAAGAGGCTCAGGGGCGACCTTATCGCTCTTTATAGGTACCTCAAGGGAGGCTGTAGCGAGGTGGGGGTTGGTCTGTTCTCCCACGTGCCTGGTGACAGGACGAGGGGGAATGGGCTTAAGTTGAGCCAGGGGAGTTTTAGGTTAGATGTTAGGAAGAACTTCTTCACTGAAAGGGTTGTGAGGCACCGGAACAGGCTGCCCAGGGAAGTGGTGGAGTCACCATCCCTGGAGGTCTTTAAAAGACGTTTAGATGTAGAGCTTAGGGAAATGGTTTAGTGGGGACTGTTAGCGTTAGGTTAGAGGTTGGACTCGATGACCTTGAGGTCTCTTCCAACCTAGAAAATTCTGTGATTCTGTGATTCCTCTTGCTTTTTCTTCTGTAAGGAAGTTTATACTCATTATAGGGTTAAAGATTTCCATATAGTTATAGTAAACATATTGATATTTTACAGTTGTTAGTGTCCAAGGCAATTGGTTAATCCTGTAATAAATCATCCATTCATTTATTAACCTTCCATATAAATGATTTATAAGCATGCTCTTGATCTATTAAGTATCCATGTGTAATAAATGTAATAAAATGTAGTACTCCACAGTCACTAGAGGGGAAAAAAAGATTAGAGAACTATGCCAAAAGATCTTGCTCCTATTTACAGTGTTAGATTGTTTCTGTGATTAAATCTAACAATAAGAATAATAACCAGTAAAACATACATAGACTTATCAGTAGCTGTGAGTATGAATTTGTAAGGTTAATACCTTACAAAGGGTAGACATGACCTTTGTGCAGCACCTTTATGTGCAGTTATACAACGTAAGTGCACTGATGTCCCATAGACAACTTTGTATGAGTGCAGAAATTAGATGTTTATAGATTGGCCCTACAGCAATACACTTCACTCCATGTATATCTAATGTAGACATGTGAACAAATATAACCATCTGTTTTAGTCATTTTTGAACATCCATCATTATATCCTCCAGGACTTGTTAGTCTAATAACATTTTTCAAAAAACATGCCATAACTGTACTCATGTGAAAAAAAGATGTATCCCTAAATTCACTCTATTCTGAAATGCATAAACAACTGCATTTTGAAAAAACACAATTGTCTTGGGATATGTGAAAGGAAGTATGCTCATTTACTGATCTGGGTTCAAACTTGCTTTGAAAATATTTGGACTTCTTGCCATGAGACCACCTACACTTATTTGTACAAATAATCCAGTTAGAGGTTATAGTCTGATGCTGGATAATTTTTTACCCATGAAGCTGACAATCTAGGAACATTGCTTGTAATAAAGACTGATTCACTACTTGATTCACTTTTCAATATGATTTTTTTCTTCAACTACAGCTAAAATGATTTGTCAAATGCTTATTATAAATAGCCAATTATTTTAATAAGGTTCATTGGAAATGAAAGGAATATTTGCCCTAAAGACATGCTTCTTCACTGTAAAATTAAATGATAAATTACTTAATGGCATGAAGGTTTCCATGCCAGTATATATATAAAATAATTAAATATGAAAAGTCTTTTTTATTTTATATAAAAAAACTTTTAAAGCACCAACTCTTAAAACTAATATGAAAGGTCCAGGGAATGTCATTCCAAAATTCTATTAGATTTAAATTACCTCAGCTGGAAAAACATTAAGTATACATTTAAACAGGTAAACAGAAGATCAGGAAGTGCTGGCATAATCCTGTGGTGGAAGTGTGACTGCATAGAGAAAATTTTTAATAACTTTTTAGCAGCTCCAACTGAAAGGTAAAAATTTTGCAAGACAGCAGTAGGAACATACTTCATTCATATTTTGTTGCATGATCAGAGCAGTTGTCAGTTTTTTTGTTTTGTTTTGTTTTGGTTTGGTTTGGTTTGGTTTTGGGGGGATGTTTTTTTGATGTTTTTGTTTTTAACCTGTTTTACGGGGAATAGAGAAACATGAATAGAGAAGTATCTTGGGAATACAAATGAAATTAAATCCACAGATATTGGCAGAAATGCAACAAGATGTACTGTGGCAAAGATCCCTGTAGAGCCCTACCATATTTAGGAGCTGATAAAATTGTTTGAAGTCAATTGGTACTTTTATACTCACTTTAGAAGCTCCTACTTTTATGAACTTAATTCTTTGATCTTAGCATCCTTTTACATAGGGAGTTCTAAGAAAAAACAAACAAACAAACAAAAAAAAACAACTTTTGAGTATAAAAATGTTGAAGTTAATATTTGCTCTCTTCCTGGAACACCTGTGTGCTTCATAAAATGTACCTAAACACATAAAATATTGTATCTGTTGATATTGGTGTGATGCATCATAAATGTTGCAGTATTCATAGAGATATCTGATGTATATTCTTATAAGTTGAGTAACAGTATTTTTCTATGCAACATGACAAAAATAATAGTATCCTGCAAAATATTCATTATGTCTTTTTCTTGATAGTCTTCTCATTCTTCTACAGTTCATCTTTAGCATTATGACAACTGTGGTTATAGTTACTTTTGTATAGAAATTCACTCATAAATGATTTTGAACTTTAAATTGAATTTGGAAAATTTTATTCATATGAGGGTAACAGAGGGAAAGTACCATTACAGAACATGAAGAAAGCTAGAAAAAGCTATATATATAAAATATATCTGTCTTAAAGTGTGATTTTACACATAGATGCTACCATTCATTCATTGATGCTGTAACAACATTACCATGAACAGAAGTGTAAATAATAGGTAGAATAGGTGCTAAATGAACTACAGGGGAAATAAATTATTCATGGTTAAAAACAGTAGTTTCTTAAAAACAAAGTTCTTACACTGCATTTTTTTAAATGTCATATTAAAAAAGGAAGGAAGGAAGGAAGGAAGGAAGGAAGGAAGGAAGGAAGGAAGGAAGGAAGGAAGGAAGGAAGGAAGGAAGGAAGGAAGGAAGGAAGGAAGGAAGGAAGGAAGGAAGGAAGGAAGGAAAGAGAGAAAGAAAGAAAGAAAAAGAAAGAAAGAAAGAAAGAAAGAAAGAAAGAAAGAAAGAAAGAAAGAAAGAAAGAAAGAAAGAAAGAAAGAAAGAAAGAAAGAAAGAAAGAAAGAAAGAAAGAAAGAAAGAAAGAAAAAAAATATCCTTTCATTTTCACTCTAACTGTGTTTTCCTTACAAATCAAAAAGAAGTCAGAGTTATAGCTAAATATTCCAATTTTCTTGAAACAGGTTGACCTAAAATTGTTTCAGAGACCTCTAACAGGGGAAATAACACTTGATTTTTTCCTAAGTAAGGAAAAGAATCAGTGTTTACAGGTGGCATAATGTCTTTTTTATCAAAGGTAGCATGTTATAAAGACACACTGAAAAAATGTGGAAATTCATCTAAAGCCTAACAGAATGTAAAATTGCTTTGAAAGGAAAGCATGAAAAGCAAGGCCATTATATTAGGAGAATGCTTAAGAGGCAGTTTCTGACAGAACCGTAGATGTTAACAATGAAACTCTTCCCAAAATTGTTTTTGTTATATGATGAGACCTTAATATACATTGTTGGTTACAAGTTTATCTCAAAGTTCCTTATATAGTCAAGCCAAAAATTCTGACATATCTAGACTTTATTTTTACTTCTTTGGCCTCCCTATGTGTGGTATCTCCTTTGAGTTCAGAACAAAACTTAGGTCTAAGCTTCTTACATGGCTTATTCTCTTTAGTAGAATGATATGATACTATATATTGTATATTATACTGGATAGTTCAGGAAAAATCCTAATTAGGAGATCTGTGATGGATTGTTCTGGAGGACATTTGCCATAATATGTCATATCAAATACTTGCAGGAGAAGGAAAACTGTAGGGATAACGTAATGTTTTGCCTTTAAGGGTGGGGAGCAAGAGGCTAGTATTTTTTTTGTTCTCAAGCATAATGGTGTTTTCTGCTCTTTTTGAAGATCAGATAATAAGGGTATCTGAACAGTGAATCACTTCAGTATGACATTACAGTTGAAGTTTCCTGCAGGTTATTTGGCACAGGGTTTTCAGAGCCTTCTGTGGTCAGGAAACTATCTTTCAGAAAGCAATCAAACCACTAAATTTTAACAGATGTCTGTTCTGTGATGAACATGGATTGAATACATCTAGTTCAGATTTAATACTGTGTATAAAATTCAGAAATTTCATGGGAAGGTACTCTATTTTTTTAAACGTGTAACTCAGGGTTGTACTTGTAATTTACTAGTGTTTGGTTTTGTATTATTCTCATTAAATCAAGCTATTGTTATAGTTGAAGATATAGTTCATTTTTTGTTTACAGCCAAACACTTCCTCAGAAACAGGTTAGAAACCTTACTGCTACAATTGACAATAAAACTGTTATTGTGGTATTAATTTCTTACTCTTCAGTATCTTTTGACCAAAAGTTGGAGGTGATCCAACCAAAGTTTTTGTTGATGCTCACTGAATCTTTAAGTACATCTTTTTTTTTTTTTTCTTTTTTTTTAAGTTTCTAGCTTTATAGAAAAAAAAAAAAATGTACCTCTACAATTTAAGATTGGTTTAATAAACCACAGGAGCATGAGAAAAAACATTTAAGTGATATTTTTTGAGTGTAAATGTTTTACCAAAAGTTAAAAAATAACCAAACATATTTTTACCAAAAATAAAAAAATAGTTTACTACTTTTAAGTTAGACATGTTCTTTCTTTTGCGTGATTTAACTAAGCAGCTCTCTGTTAAGGTGGTCATAGTAAATTATTTTTTGAATCAGATTCTTTGCCAAACAAAACTGGTAGTATTTTATTCATTTCTATGCAGCTTCACCATGTAATACATCAAAAAAGTTGGCACTTGTAGAAATTATTACAAATCTGGAATAATAAGAAAGAGTACATAATACGACTTTCACAGTATTTGTTATGAAAATAGTAATGAGAAGTCTGAGTGTTTGAATCCTAAAATCCTAATGTTTAAACATCAAGCTACTGCAAAGTTCTGCAAGCAAGATCATCCACTTTTTTTTTTTTTTTTTTTTTTTTTTTTGGTCTTATAGCACTTACGCATGTAATTAAGTCTTTCAAGACCAATATGCAAGAAACAAACCAAAAAATGTATATGGAGAATGCTTTTAAAAAATCTTTCAAGAGTCATCAAGTAACTCTAAGAAAAGCTCAGACTGAGGTCCAGGTAAAAGATAATTATTCCATACTGTGTTTCTCTACAAGTTTCCAAATGTAAATACATTTACATATACATTCTCAAACGTATTTACGTCTGGGAACTTGCAGAGAACAGTGTTATTTAGAAAAACTTTTATCTTGGAATAGAACTCAACCAGTGAAGTTTGTAATTTTTCTCTTTGTTATTAAGAAAAAAAAATAGGTTTGTTGGTTGGTTGGTTGGTTGGTTGGTTGGTTGGTTCTTTTAAGCTTCTCATATTGTAGCATGATCTTTATCATTTTATAGTTGTGGTTCTTCACAGAAGCCAGGTTATAGCAGAGGTTATATAATTGATCTTCTGTTTTCTATATATTGAATTGACTTCACAATGGAAAAAAGATTAGCAGTTTTACTGAGGCACAACTGGGCTATGCCCCCTAATGAATGCCCCCTAACAAGGACCAAGTTGGCTTCGTGTGGAAGCTTGAATCATGACACTGTAGCTAAGATGGGCCTTTTTTTTTTTTTTAATGAAACTAGAAGACTGATTAAAATACAAGTTTGATCCAAGATGAGCTGACATGTGATAGGGAAGCCAGAATAAGTATGAAATCAAAGAGTAAAGAAAGAATTTCTGTTGGCAGGAGGGAACTTCAGGAAGTCTGTACTGGAAGAGGTAGGCCTGGATCAAAAATAAGGGCTCAGGTGGCAGGAACTAGGATTTTGGGCTAGGAGATGGGAACATCAACTGGTGTGCATTTACAGCCAAGAAGCAAGCTGTGTTGGCAAAAACAACTGATCAAGCTTATTGGTCCCTTCACCACAAAAAGTCAGGTTGATTTCACGTAACTTGCAAAAGAACTCAAATTACTAGAAGTAATAGCTAAACATTTGATTATGTCAGTTACATGACTAAAATGCACATTTTCTTTGACTTTTTTTAGGAAAGCACATGTGGTTGTGTTTAGCAGTTAAAGTCCAAAATATGGAATATATATTTTTAGCTATGTTGGCTAGTACAATTTCTCTTTTTACTCATGTTTTATTAAATAGAGTTTGCTTATCCAGCAAATATAATGCAGCAAACAAGGATGAAAACCCAGAACTCTGCTGCATAGTGATTCTCCAAATCAATATGTAATAGAGTCAACCAGTCTCCTATTTGCCCAGTTTCTGACCACATAGTTCTGTTCAGGTTGGGTGGTGACTGTGCCTCAAATAGAAGCATGCATGATAGCTTTGTAGTTGTGGTTTGAGTCTAGGAAATGTAGATTTAATCATCTGCAGGATACAGAGAAACATGAATGTAGCCTTTACTTCCTAATCAACTGTCTTCAAGCTATTATTCAAGCAACAATCTGTTTTCAAAAAATGGTCGCTCTTTCTTTGTTCCTGCATCCTAGTCAATTTCAAAATCTGTCTTTAGAAGAGAAATCTTGGGGAAGGTTTTTTGTTTGTTTTGATATGATTTGTTTTTTGTTTGTTTGCTTTGCTTTTTAAGCTAACCTGGACACAATTTAGAAATATTGACTTTTCCCATGCTGGTGTTTGAGCCTCTTTAGGAGCCCATTTCACTCAGCATTTAGCAGACTTACTAGGTCCCTCCCCAAGGAACTGAATTCTGTGGTAGCAGCCAAGTATCTGTGTTTTAGTTACTAGAATGCATAACATAACTAAACTTTACTGTATGTAAAAAAAAATGAACTAAACTTTAATGTATGGCCTGACTTTAAACCTAATCTCAATGAGTAAACTCATGAGTAAACTACAGTGATTTCACCTTGTGTGTGCTTAACTTGCACATAAAGCACACTCTGCTAGTGGAGGTAAATCAATTGCATTGTCAGTCAAGAATTTGTATCTGACAACATATAGACAGTTTGTTTAAAAGTCTGGAACAAAAAAAGTTTCTGGAGCAACTACTCCAGAAACTCAGGCCTTTAAAATTGCTATTTCAATCTCCTTAGGAAAATATATCAAAGTTTAAGAGGAAATATTTGTATTTCAGGAAAAAAGAAACACTTAAGCCAGTGTAAAGTTTAGTATCATAATTGGCACATCTAGCAATTTGAACAAAATCCAACTGCAGTTCTCAGAAACCACTTTTAATTAAGTATGCTACATCTGCACATTCAGTCAAATGAAATAATGAATGGTAAATTAAATAATTCTGTAGAACTTCAGCTCTTTTCTGGTTCAGTTTTCATGGTTCAGTTTACTATCTTTCCAGCTAAAGGTCTGTTCTTTTATCAAACACGATAGTAGAATGAGCTTGTCTTTCCTCATTTGTCAAATATGACATATTTGTTTGAACTGATGGGACTGAAGTTTCTCAAATTACTGAAATAAAATCATTGTAGGATCCAAGTAACAACTATAATAATAGAAGACTTCATTTTTCCACACTGATCATAGCTAATTGCTCCATAGGGATAGAATACGAAGATTGCTTCAAAAATATCTGATATCTAAGGTTCAATCTGTTTTCTACATCATTCACAGGCAAAATGAAATATGCTAGAAAGTTGTGCATTTTTCTATATATATTGCAATATGAATGACAAACTAGAAAGAAAATAAATATCTTGAGAAGATATTATCTTTACATAGAAAAGCTTTTAAGAGGATAAATTACTACCTTTATTTCAGCAAGTAGAAGATAGTTCATATGTTCACTTAATGTTTTTCAGTTCACAGTGACCTTGGTATTTTTCTTCCATGAATATGTTAGCCTGTATTAAGATGATGAATAACCTGCTGAAAATGGAAGGTTAATGGGCTTTGCTTAAAAAGGCAAATAGGGAGCTGAAGTATCTTGTTAAATTTTATAAATACATATAAAGAATTTAATTTAGAACTGAGCAGGCCTGTTCTTTGGTCATTTCCCTTGGCAGGTTTTATTTCTAGCACACCACTCTGTTCCTTCTCTACTTCCTCTTTAATAGACAGAAATTCAGCTAAGAACCCCATGAATTTTTATTAGTGCAGTATGCGATATTTTTATAGGCAACAACTAGTACGACACGGGTGATTAAAAAGAAGCTCAGAGATCAGTAACCATCATTAATTTTAGAATAAAAGTCTGAAATTTTGCTAGTTCAAAGAAATGAAACTAGCCTCCACGTTTAGCTGAAGGTCTGCCCCTGCATTTATGATCATAGCAACATGAAGGTTACCACAGAATCACCAAATTGCCGAGGGGGGAAGGGCCATCAGGAGCTCATCTGGTCCCACCCATGCTGCAGCAAGGCCACCCAGAGCAGGGTGCCTAGGCCCACGTTCAGGTGGTTTTTGGAGATCCCCAAGAAGGAAACCCCATAGCCTCTGGGCAGCCTGTGCTAGTGCTCAGCCACACGCACAGCATAGAAGTGTTCCTGGGGCTCAGGGGAACCTCCTGTGCTCCAGCTTGTGCCCACTGCCTCTTGTCCTGGCACTGGGCACTACTGACAAGAGCCTGGCTCCATTTTTGCACCCTCTCTTCAAGTACATTGATGAATTCCATTCCCTTTCACCTTCCCCAAACCCATAAGCTTCTCTAGGCTAAATAGTCCCAGTTCTCTCAGCCTTTCCATGCAGGAGACAGTTCCAGTCCCTTCATCACCTTGATGGCTCTTGAACGGACTTTCTCCAGTGTACTGCCTCCAAAATGTCTCTGTGCCTCTTGTACTGGGGGGCCCAATGTTGGACATAGTACTCCAGGTGACACTGTATGGCAGCTAAGTGCCACACAGTTCTCATTCACTCTCCCCAGGTGGAATGGGGGAGGAAATCAGAAAAGTAAAAGTGTGAGAACTCATAGGCTGAGATGAAGACATTTTTCTAGGTAAATTAAAAGCTGCACATGCAAGCAAAGCAAAACAAGGAATTCATTCACTGCTTCCCATCAGCAGGCAGGTGTTCAGCTACTTCCAGGAAAGCAGGGCTCATCACATCACACCTAAGAGTTTCTTGGGAAGGCAAATGTCATCACTCTGAATGTACACACACATCCGTCTTTCTTTTCCACTGCTTTTACTGAGCATGTTGCTACATGGTAAGGGACATCCCTTTTGCTGCTGTATTGACTGTGTCCCCTCCGAGCTCCTTTGCACCCCCAGACTCCTCGCTGGTGGGGCAGCACGAGCAGCTGTGGAAAGGCCTTTGCCCTTCATGAGCACTGCTCTGTGACAACTAAAAGCATTGGTGTGTTATCAGCACTGTTTTCATCAAAAATACAAATTACAGCTTCATACAAGCCTCTACAAAGAAAATTAATGCTATCCCAGCTAAAAACCATCACATCCTTCTAACCCAGTATCATCTCTGAGAGCAAGGGCAGAAGAGGCAACAGCAAGAGCACATGAATTTGATGAGTTTCTGTGATCTTTCCTCTTCATACACACTCAGCATTCACAGGTCATTCGATCAGACAAGTTGAAAGGTACATCCCTGCTTTTTTAACATTTACAGACTACTTTCCATGGCTGCTAGAACATGACTGAGCTAGAATTTTTTATTTTATTTTTTTTTTTAGCTTTTCTGATCAATGGGTGGTGTTTGCTGGTTGTCATGTGCTTTAGGTGATTGAATGGGAGACAGCTGAGTCTTCTCTGAATACTGCCATTACATTGTGCCTAGCAAGAAAAAAAGAATGTAAATTGTTTTTACAGGACAGCATGATACAGATGAAATGAGCTATTCTGCTGTAGTAATGGGGTGAATGAAAGCAAAGAAGGGGATGTGGATGATGAATGGCAGGAAACAGTAGTAGCTAAGATGGGGGCCTGCCACGAGCTAAACACTTTGCATTACTGCATTTTAAAAGTGTTCCATTACTATCTTCTGACTAAAAACTCAGACAAACAGCTTTTATTTAAAACTCTTTCATTAAAGTTGCATTCAGTTTGAGGTAGAATATGGAAGTTAATGTTAAACCTCAGCTTTAACACTTCCATGAAACTCCATATAAGAACTAAGACACCTCCCTGCTGGAAAGTTTCCAAGAAGATATGACTGTCTCTTATATATGAGAAATTGGTGAGAAATAACCATTTGCATCAATACTATGGATCTGTCTTTGATTTTTTCTTCATATTCTAAAATCATGCTTCCTCGTCAGAAGTAAGGCAAAGATTTGCTTGGGAAATTTCCATTATACATATATATGTGTGTGTGTGTTTGTGTGTGTGTGTATAAATTTATATTTAAAAATATAGGAAAAATCTTCATCTCGCATACCTTCACAGCAAAATATGAATAGACCATCACTTCATGAAAAGAAATAGCTCACAAAATGTTTTAAATATATTGCTTGAAAAAGGTGCCTTCTCACCATAGTTTGGGCATTGTGATGCCCATTGAATAATGTGTCATTATTCAAATTACGGTTTAGTGTAAAATAAGCAAGTAGTTGTAAGGCAACCATATCAATTATTTGTTTAAAATGCATTGTTCCTGCATTCAGATACCTGTACTGCTCTTGTGCTTTGGGTCATATGTAATCTATTTCATTTCTTGGTAATGTACATTAAGGAAATCACTAGAATCTGTACAAATTTACATATGTGCAGAACATCAATTAATTACACTGCTGTACATAATAAATATTATAAACTTTTAAAATCGTACAGGATTTCTTTATCTGCTTTCAGATAAAGAAATGCTTGCAGTAGCTTTTCTTCCTGAATTTCTTATATCTGGAACCACAAAGGCAGAAAGTTTAATTTTGCCATAAAATCACCCTTAAAAAAAAAGGATATGTCCATGGAGCATTCTAGTAAAAACAGATTTTGATTTTACCAACTTGCATCTCACTAAAATAGCACATATACCAGTCTGGGTATGTGGAACAAATGTTCAAAGAGTTCAAAAGTTGGGAGGGGGCAGGAGGAAGGGGGCAGAATGACTAAGTGAAGAAGCTCAAAAGCTTGTACATTTCTATCTTCGTGTATTGTGCACTAAAAAAAAAATAGTATTGGTACATACAGTAGCCCAGCTTAATTCATTCTACAAGAGTACTTGAAAGAGTCACTTGTTTCATTTGTAGCAAATCTTCCAACCTGACAGATACTCAGCTTTTAAAGTTGCAGAAAAGACTGGAGATAAAGACTTACCCATAGGCATCACAAAATTCATATCTATGGAAGACTTGTGTATTAAACCACTATGTTGTTTTTTTTGTACTTAGATTTCTAGTAAACATACGATGTCAAATGAAACTACAAAAGCTACGCATTCAACTACCAGAAATCAAGCAACTTTGTTGACAAAGCTGCATTCTGCCTCCTCTGCATAAGTCTTATCACATCGGACTTAGGAAGTGGCATAGGATCCTCTTTAGTTTGTATATGCCAGTCCAAACCAGTTTTACATTTTGGAGACAGAAACAGATTCAACAGGACAGTATTAGTTCAATTCATAGGCCATTTGGCCCATCAGCTAATGCTTCTAATTTATCTCTGTTAAGTATCTTCTTATTTTAATATATTTCTGTGCTATACACCTGTTCACTTTATTATCAGCTGCATCCAAAATGAACATGTACTTAAGCAAAAGTGAAGTGGAATTACATCACAAACTAAAGATTGCTTTCTTGTTTGCTGTTTACATTGTCTAATGCAACCAATTAATTATATGCATTGATACAGTTCTTTGAGACAATACTGTATAAAATCCATATGTTTTCAGTCTATATAGATTAAAGATAAACATACAGAGAATTCTAACTATGAGATATCATTATCTTTCATGTGTCTATTTGTGATGACTGAAAAAATAATATTGCACTTTAGAAAAAGAACCCGATATTATATTTGAAACTTACCACATTGAAAAACACAGAGGACTATTCTTGCAGAATTTGATACATACCAAAAAAAAAGGAAATTCAGATGAAATTGATCATGCTTCTATCTTGAATTTCATAAAATTTTCAAGCTTCTAGATCAAGCCATTAGTTTCAATTTGCTCACTAAGGCATGCACAGAAGGGAAATTTTTTGACAATTAAACAACCTTGTCAATTAGATGTTTAATGTTTAATGAATTAAGATTAACTGAGAGACATTCTCAAATGGCATCTGTTGATAAGGAAGGAGATGCATTTCTTGAAGTTGCAAGTGTCACTAATGAGTACTCTGTTAAGACTAATTGATTTTGCGTATTTAAGGCCAAGCTGTGACTTGTAGCTCTGATGTCCTCTAGAAGCTATAATGCAAATCACTGAGCAAAAAATTCAATTCTGCTGTGTGATGGGACAGAGTAAAACTTCTGTAGGTATATGAAACTAGCAAAATTTATGAGAGACTGCTTTGATTTTTTTCCTGAAACTTGCCCTGTTTAATCATATACTTTTTCTGGGCAAAAGAATAAATGTATGTCTTACAATGTTGGTGTATAAATACCTTGTGATTTACTGCTTTAAAATATGTGTTTATTGCTTTTATTTTATTTATTTATTTATTTATTTATTGCTAATCCTGATGTTATCTTGTATGCTTCCTGCAGATATAAATGAATGTGAAGCTGAACCCTGCAAGAATGGTGGAATCTGTACAGATCTTGTTGCCAACTATTCCTGTGAATGTCCAGGTGAATTTATGGGGAGAAACTGCCAACAGAGTAAGTATTGCCATAGGTTTACATCTCTTTTTCAAAAAAAAAATGTTATTATTTTCTTTGACAGAAACAACTACAGAATACTGTAGAAATATTTAACTAGTCTACAAATACATAGTGCTTAAAAGAATCATGTTATTCTTTTCTGAATGGGGGAAATTTAAAGATCAAATCAGCCGGGCATTGAAGTAAAGTATCAGATATGATGGAAACATTTGCGTGGTAAAATTATTAAGTAAGAGTGAAATGAAAACGTGTCTGTAGTGTAAAGAAAAATATAAAAACTGATTCACACTAAGGGTTCAATCTATCCAAGTATCATATCTTCAACAGTAGTTATTAGCAAATACCAACAACTGTAAGAGCAGGGCATAGAAATACAATACTTCTGATGTGTCTGCATCATCTGACTGTTTTCAGCTCAGGGCAATTCCTGAGCCTAAGCCTGGGCCTGCTCAATTGATTTGGTACCTGGAAGAATGGCCCTCAGAGGCTTGTTCTCCAAGCATTTATTTAACCTCTTTTGAATTCACCTAAAAACCCATAATACCCTGTGGCAAGGTGTACCACGGATTGTCTACCCATTCTGTGGAAGGAAAACGACTGCTTTTGTTGTTGTTTTTTGACTCTGGCTCTTGTTTTAATTGAGGATCATGCATAAAACAACTGTAAGGCAAGCAAGGTAGAGACCTGAAGGGAAGATAAAAGTAGCCAGGTGGGAGATGGACCACTGGTTTACAGAGAATTCACTAGTGGAGTTAATCTAGGAGCTGTCCTGGGAAGAGCTGCCTGTGCTTTTATGAATAACGTTGATTATGAGCTCACTATAAAGATCCAATTCTGAAAGTCTGGGTAATTCTAAAAACCAAAATAAGATCAGACAGATTTTATAAAGATTATAAAGAGTTAAGGTACAAGTAATATCTTACTTAAATCAGTATTTATAGAATACTTTTATGTTTTATAAATACGTTGTTAAAAACATAGATATTAAAATACTCCAGTTATACCATTTTTATTCATCTATATTCATATATATTCAGTATATTCATATGTACATTATTCAGCTCAGTGTATGAAGAGCTGTAAATAAATAACAAACGATTAACAATGGGAATAATGTTTGTATTGACTGGAGATCTCTGAACTACCCTTGTTCAGGAAACTAACCATATTCTTCTACTTCTTTGGCATAGTTCACAAACTTTTAGTACTCATATGCTTTTGAGCTAGCTTCAGCACAGGTAGCATTAAATCGGTAACTCTCCTTTTTTATGCCAGCAATATTATTCTGCAGTATAGCAGTTCCTATAGATGGTGTCGTAAATATCCACTTTTTTCATGAGAAGTTTAGTTATGCCATTACACCTAATTATGTAATTACAGGTAGTAATTACACATTCTAATTACACCATTAGAGTATTACACATATTTACAGTAATCATACAATTAAATACTGTTACACTAATTATGTAAATGACTGATTGCTGTCTCAGAATTACCTCAAAAAGCTCAAGAATTGCTAATCCACATCACAGAATATGTAACGTATCCTAGACAGAGAAGAAAAAATAGAGAAACATACCATGCAGTCAGCTTTCTTGTCATTGCAAGCCTATTCTCTAGGATGCATTTTAAATAGTACAATAGATTGTATATCCTAAATACCAATGCTTTGTAATACTGACCTGTTATATTACTCATCACCTTGCAGTAGTTTGACGTTATTCCTAGTGCTTCAACTAAATTTTTTGTCATTTTATTATTCTTTTAAATCCACAACATTTCTCTTAGCTAGTCTCTTAATTCCCTTCTGTTTTGGTTGATGTGTAGCACTCTTCAGATGTGAGACAATGGTTATATTACAACCAGATTCTGTGAGTGCCATGGTACACTCACCCCAAATCTTTCTGACTAATCACAAAAGCCTCCCCTAACAGCTAGTGCCGCTGAAGTACGAGGGAAAGGCTTGGTTGGACCTGAGTGCTGCCATAGCACTAAAATCTGCGATGAGCTTGAAAGCATGAACTATATTTGGACCACCTTGACCCTGTGACATATCCTGTGTCTCCTTCTGGAGAGGATTTGGTTTGGAGTTGGTTTCTAGGTGCTTAGCCATGGAGTAAAGTTCTCAGAAGACAAGAAGGTATCACCTGGCAAGCTGATGTCCTTCACACTCCAATAGTGCTTCTGCTTCTCTGTGGCCTTTTTTAGTTTTTATTTACCTGTCCTTCTGATTATAAAGTGCTGGTCTGACCTCTCAGGTTGTTTGTTGTTTTTTGTTTGTTTGTTTGTTGTTTTGTTTTTGATTTTTTTTTTTTTTTTTGCTTTGTTTCTGGAGAGGTTTAAATTCAGTTTTCATTCTTCTCTATTAGCTATTGCTGTCTTTAGCCATTCAGTCATAAGTGATGTTAAAAACAGCTTTTTCTCATTGCTGCAAAGCACAGGAGGAGGCACAATCAGTGATGTGGAATACAAGAGCACCTATGGCTTCAAAAATATTCAATTGTTCAGGAATGAGCTTATCAGCCTGTTAGAGAACCTTTACTGAGCATCTGGTATTTACAAAGTTTGCCTGTAAATGTCTAGTAACCACAGAACAGAAAGATAGAACCTTTCTGCATCCTCTGGAGGTAAAAGCTAAATAATATTAATTGCACGTTACTTTCCAGATTTCTTAAGGCCTCAGCATGTTCATTGTTACGGCTGCATCTCCTTCTGTTCTTGTAGTCTCTGAACCTATTTCTTGCTTCTGTGCTGACTGCAGGCTATCAATGATGATTACCTCCTTTACAGTTTTCCTTATTCTTGTGCCTTTGTAAATAACTACTAGTTCCAAGACAGATTATCCTGGGCCTGAATATTTTACTTTCTGGATCACAAAATTCTCTTGCAGGCAACAGGGAGCCACTTTCATTGATGTCAGACTGTTTGCATTATTTAGTATGACTCTGTACTGTTTAAATCTCCCATGAGCAACATGGATTGTGAATTGCAATAATTTGTGAGTAGTTCTACAGGTAATTTTGTGTTCAGTTTTTATCTAGGAGATGGTACTTCTAAGGTGGACACATCACAATTTCACCATTGTACTTTTGGAGTTATATTTTCCTGATTGCCAAGCATTACTGCCATTAAAACACGTGGCAATTTTTCTCATGCTTTTTCTTTAAAGATATAGATTAAATTAGTCACTATAAATATTTGTGACGTATACTGTAGATCCTTCACCTCCTTTTCTATGTATTCAACATGCCCATGTGTAGGAAGACTAAATTCAAATGAAGTGCTCCAATTTAATTTATATAACATGTCACAAAACCTGCTCAGCAGTGTACCTTCACAACATTTTCCTGTGTTTTATGTTTTAGTACACTGATGTTAATATTACACTCAATCATCTTCCGCATTAATCTCCATGGAAATAAAAGTAACAATTTTTTATTTAAATGAAAATGTACCTTTTTTCAGTGTCTTCCATACTGAAAAATTACCTAAACACCTGGCAAATCCAGACAGAAAGAAGCTTTCAAGACTTCTGCTTGCATGCAGCCTTACACTCCTAGACTAGATGACCTTGGATAATTTCTAGATGACCTATACTTTATGACTTTCAACTGAATCAAGATTTCCTGTTGCTCTCTTATCCGATTCATTAAATAGGCAAGCTCTTTTAATTACTTTTTAATTCCAGAAATTTCTAAGCAGATTTTCAATACTTAGAAGGAAATGGAACAAAAATATTCTACCCTGTTTTTTATTGCATCATACTGCAAAGTAGCAATTCCATGAAAACTGACATAAACCAGCCAGGCTGCTGCCTAAAGCAGCCTTGCTTCACTGCTTCTTTGCCTGTCTTGCTTCTTTCATGGCTGCTTTTTCTGAGCTGCCATGTTATCTGTTTGCGTTGTTGTCCCAGCAAAAACTGACCCAGGAAATTTGAAAAGGTAATTAATGAATAAGAGCAATTCCTTAATCAGATGAACTGTATGGCCCCACAAACACTAAACTAGTACAAAGGCATGTCATAGGTCAGAGCCTGAGCATAAAATCAAGACTTAAAACCAGCTGAAAATATTCATCAGCCTAATCAAAAGAATACATATTTTAGTTCATGTTTAAGGCAAAGACAAGAATGCATTGTAGTTCTTGTATTTCTCTTATTTCTCTTCAAAGTTCATATTTGTAGGCTAGAATTTTCAGCTCGTTTGCCAAGGATACTACAAAAATAAATAAATAAATAATTGGTAAATATATCTATTCCTGTTTGTCATTATTTGGATAAGTTCAGGACTTGGTGTGTGGAAAAATTAAGGAGATTATATGTGTTTGTGTACGTGTGGACATGCGTTACCCTTAGAAAAAACAATCTACTTTTTAAATTGTATGCAAGGTGGATAACTTATCATTCATACAATGTCCTTGCTAGTTTAGGGAATAATGTGTGGTTAGTCTTACAAAAATGTAAGAATGGAAGAATTTCTGTGCCTAAAAGAACTGTTTCAATTTAATATAAAATTAACACTAGTACTTGATTTATGTCCTCCTAGGATTACGTAAAGATCTTTTAAAAGAAACATATTAGAAATACATTTTGAAGCTGCAAAGGGAAAACTTTCACCTGTTAAATGTGATTTTAGCCCATGTAATTCAACTCAGTCTAGGTATTTCTTCATGTCCTATTTTGAACTTTTTACTATTTATGAACAAAATCAGGAACTATTTAAGAGGTTAAATACGTGCTGAAAGACAGGCTAAATGCATCAGAAGTAAGGGTGGTGCTTTTTATTCTTAACTATGTCAGTTTATCATGGATGGAACACAATTTCTGTATTTGCGTTGCACAAAAACCCTCTTGAATCTCTGGCTGAAACTAATGAGGTTTGCTGAGGCTGGGAATACGGTCTAGCTGGCGTTTCTGTATAGTATATTGGTATGAAAGTGCAGAGAGGCAGAAAAAGTTATAGAAATGACAGAAAGCATTGTTGAAAATGAAATGTTCTCCCAGGCATTTCAATGACCTAGTGAGAAATATTAATCAATCCTTTTAACACATCTAATATTGAGTCTTCAAACAACAAAGCAAGGGCTGGCCCTTCTGCTGCTCTTTGTCCAGACATCTCATATAAGATGCAGAGGTGTGCAAAATTAGGCTCAGCAGATCAGAATGGTAGTTCTTCCTTTCAGCACAATGGGAAAATGAGACTGAACTCTCAGTATTTGATATTGAAATAAAATACTCATCCCTATGCCTCTGGGTGCATTTTCGTCTTGCTGCCGTTGTACTACACAGCAATGTCCCACTTTGAAAATTCATTTCTTAATATCTAATTTTGATTAGGCAGTAGCAGACACAATCTTTTCTCAGACACCCAACAGAAACTCATTGTAAGATATTCAGACAATCCCTTCGGACCCAACAGGTGTATTTTACCCATTTAATCATCTCCTTGCTACATGAGTCACATAGTGCAGTACAAGCTTTTGGGCCATGTCAAAAACTCGTCAACCCCATTTTCAGGCAGCTACAGCTTGACTTTGTGACATCTCATTTTAGCTTGAACCAACTTGCTGTGGAGACTTTATCGCCACATTTCCTTACTTAAATCTGCTGATCTGCTTTGGTCAGGCGTTATGTATTTCCTGACTCCTGGGGACACACAGTTACCCTCTGTAAGGAAGTAGGAAAGTTGCTCTGGGGTTCCTTCTCCTACCTGTCTTCGACCTGTCTGCTTCTACAGCCTAAGGGGGAGATGCTACTACCCTTTTCTGTAATGTTCTGTATTACTGACATTCACAAAAAGTAGGGAAGATAAAATACTTATGAAAATATCCTCTGTTCTTGTGTAGGAGGAACTTTTATGTGCATTTTTATGTGTGGCAAAGTCTATGCGAATGTGTATTTCAGCATTTCTAAGCCTTAAAAGTAAAATTGCAGCATAACATTATTTTCAAAGTAGCCTTTATAGGCTACTTAAGTCCCTGGTCAATAATGTACATTCTACTTTTACCCAAGTGAAATAATTTGCAGGTATGGAATTGGTACAGTAAAAGGAAATAAAAGCCAGAAGAAGCAAGTTATTATGACCAAAAAAATAATTCCTTAAATTTGTATAAAAACGCCTTCATTAACAGCACCAATGATTATAAATATATGGAAAGAACATTTCATAGCTGCAGTGGGCTCAACAAAGTTCCCAACAGCCACATCACAGAACCGTTTTAGCTGTTTCAGGTACAAGCTCAGTAGGAAAAAATACCTTATTTCAAGGCTTATTATTTATAATGCATAAGTGATTTATTCCAAAATTGATTCATCATGGAGGGTGGCTTGAGATCTGAGTCAGACTGATATGGTATGTTGCTCCCCCTTGGTGGACACAGAAATGAGCAATGAGAGTAAATCATTTTTAGAGCCATGCAAACCCTCATAATGAAACTGCTTTGAGGTTTACAATGGTTAATGTATGGGACACAAGGCTGGATACAAGCGAATATCATATAAACTTGGCAAAAGTTGGAAGCTTGGAAGTTGTTTCATGTTCTGGAGATTCATTTGGACTTCAAATTTCAACCAAGCTGTGAAAGATGAAAATCCACATTAACTGAAGAGAAACCAGAACAAAACATGGGTACACGAGCCCTAAATGAAATAAAATCTCCAGGCTCAGCACAGCTCCCACCTGCAGTTTTCAGAAGGAGAAGGAAATGTAATATGCTCAGTGATCAACTTCCCACTGAGGCAAGATTCACAGCTCCTGCTGCTTTGGACAGACGGAGAGTCCAGCAAAGCTCCTGTTCCAGGCACTGGTGCAGTGATATGTAAGATATGTGGGAGGGGAATGAGCGATGCTAGTAGGTTACATCTATTTTAGTCCCTGGCCACCACCATGCTTGTTCCATCAGATGATTCAAGGGCTTACAAGAGAAGAAATTCAGAATGTCTCCAGCATCTCATCGTTAGTTGTGTTAAAAGGAAAACCAGTGTGTAGTTCATCACAACTTGGTGTGGGGTCTGCTGGGGAATAGCAGTCAATCACTGCCTGTCAGAAGAGAGGCAAATGTCTTGCTTCTGTGGCTGCAGACCACACCATGAGCAGTGGCCTTCAGCCTGAGAGCTGCCCCAGATGGATGCACCCCTGCAGCTTGGAGGATCAGCCACCGCAACATTACTTACTGCTGTCACTGGCATGAAAAAAAAAAAATAAAATAAAATTGCAGCAACATAACCCTGAGGGAAAAAGGCTTGGAGTCTTTCTGCTGCATGTTAATTGAGGCTCAGAAGGGTGCAAGTGAGTTTCAGAATCAAAGTGGAATTAAAGATTTCGAAATTCACAAGTAGCATACAGGATTATTTCTTTGCAGAGAAAAGCTGATGGAATTAATTTTAGTTCAAACGCTTTTCCTTGGTATCAATAATTGTTTTCTAGTATTAATGCTAAATGTAATTTAGCTGGCTTTTGGTTTGGTGTAGTTACTTAGAAAATTTGTTTACAGACAAGAAATGATGTGAAACTTTTACAGATGGACAGATTAATATCCATTAGTGATCCAGCAAAATCTGTTTGATAGCGCTCCTCCATAAATGTGATTTTCCTTTGTTGGAAAATCTGTGCAGTTGATGGCAACACTGCATACCTTCAATGAAGATCAGCTTCAGTATATGTAGTCTGTATTACTTATATTGTAATATTTGTAATGTATTGCTGTTCTGATAATATCTGTCCCAGTCTGTGCACCTGTTACTAAAACCTAATTTTATAATACCTATGTTCCTATTTTTATTCAATCCATTTTAACCGATCCATGTTTTGAAATACAGGCACAGCAAAAAAATTAACCATTTTGTAATTCATTGTATCCAAGCTGGAGAAAAGCATATATTGATGGGGAAAATATTTTTGTCTCTCGATAGCAGTAAAATTACATACAGAAGATTACACACAAATTTTACTGTGATTGCTGAAATCTCTTCCTCTTCTACATTCCTCTTTCCTGTCCCAGTCGTTCCAGTCTATGAATATGAAGTAATGAATACTGTCTTCTTGGATTCCATCACCACCACTATCATGACCACATGGGAAATCCCTAAAACTCCTTTTTAGTTCATTTTAATTTTAATCTTTAATTTTTCCTTCAGGTATGAGAGAGTGCACTTGAGAGAGTGCTGGTTTTGATTCATTTTTAGACATGGGAAGTTGTTTCCTTGATAAAAAGTGTCAACAGGAAAACCCACAAGGATTAACCTTCCTTCCCAAAGCACTCAATGGAATCCTTTCAGCCCTTTCTCATCTGTGCTGAAGTTGGTGCTGGGTGTCTGACCCAGTTCTCTGCAGGCAAGATGGGGCACAAGTTATGTAATATATTTTATAAGCTATGGTTTAGTGTTAGACATGCAAATAGAACTGCTGGAAGTAAAATACGATTTAATAATGAAATGTGGCCTATGTAGTCAGTGTGAGGCTGTCTTTCTAGCTTTAATTGCATATTGCTTTGAAGATTGAACCAATAGTTTTTGATCCTACTCATTACTAGCATTTAGTCATCATGTACCCTGCATCACCTTCGTCCCCTGTGTAACATATAAGGAGAAGCAGACCCCAAGGAATTCACCAAAATAGTTTACAGAGTGGGAAGCTGCCTAAGTTAGCCAACTTGAAATGTTGAGGAAAAGTGTAGTTTCTAAGAAGAGCGAAGACTGCACCTGTCAACAGTGTTTACCCTCGAAGGAAGTAATGCAGAAAAGTGTTTCAACTTGGGAAAGCAGAGATGTCACGGTCTGTGGTCCAGAAAGAGGTCTGGGGAGAAGAAAATTCTGGTCTCTGATTAACTGACATCTTTTATGCATAGTGAAGCACCTTCAGAAGACAGTGTCAAGTTAAACTTTTACTTCCTGCAAGACCCTAAATCCAAGCTTCTCCTTTTTGCAGGCTGAACTTCATCCTTCTTCATGTGGTTGGACACAAATGCATGCCTACTGAAGTTACTGCAATTAAGTGCTCATGTTCCTCCTTGTTCTGGATTTTGTTCTGAGTTAGGTCCTCTTCTACAAAACAACAAATTGAGGAATAAAGAATTTCTCCTGCTCTGTCAATCCCACTGCCATTCAGCTAGCTGATCAGCAACCAACATTGCAAGGCACACATTTATCCAAAGGGATTTCAAGTCATGGAAAATGTTACATAGGGTAACTTACACAAGAAAGGCAGGAAGATGTTTCCGCAGTCCTATAGGCTCTTTACATTGGTGCTGAGGAAATAGGATGAAGAGGTTATTGCAAATTTAAATGAGATGTGTACATTTTAATACTTTGGGTTTTTGTTGGTGTTTTTTGTTATTGTTGTTTTTTTGAGAAGTCATTATGGATAGATAGTGTAATCTATGCAGTATTGAGTTAAAATAATCAAACAACTTGTTTGTGGTAATTACATTGTAATTTTGCTGAGTAACTTTGTTTATTTGGAATTTCATAATACTAGTGTTTTCAGCACAGTGGGGTTACCTTGCTCTTTCTCAGCCAGCAGAACCTAACACATCAAGATGAAATTGCAGAGTTGTGATGGTTTATGTACTGCTGACAGGTAGCTTTCCCTTTGCCATTTGATATAGGATTTTGTGAAATTTTTCTCTTTAGTCATAAGAAGTGAAAAATGCTAAGTTAATCTATATGTTTTCAAAGGTCTAGGCATTTTGTGAGAGGATTGTATCCACAAATCAAATATTTATTTATGCTTTACTTACGAAAATAAGAAAATGCTAAAAGAATTGGATTTTGGTGAGTAAATGGTGTTTTCTAATATCTTCCATCTCTTCTCTAAACAGCTGCAACAAAAATTTCATACCTATCTAGTGGTTTCACTGGCCACATTTCTTCTGAGGTACTACAGGAAAGGGAATATTGTTTCATAGCTTGTCAGCTTAGAAATACAACCCTGTTCTTGGCAGTCCACTAACAAACATTTTTATGTCTCTATAATATTAAATTATTGGATAATTAGGTTTTCTACAGAATGCTGAGTAAAGAGCCTATAAACTATATTAAAAGGAGATGCCTTCTGAAGGAGTAGCTTTTTAAAGTCTAGTTTCTATTCTTAATTGAACTGTTATACTTATTCATTATGTATGTAGTGTATTTTCCTGGGGAGTGATTTTTAAATAGTCTATTTACATGAATGACATAATGGATTTCTAGCTAAATTTCACTACTGTTCTATTGTTAATTTCTTAAGAACATAAAACCCATCATACTTAGTCAGATAGTTCAACGGTCTGTCTGGCTTACGGTTAAGTCCCTGACAATGGCAGTGAAAAACATTATTTAAGGAGGGAAGGTACGTTTGAGAACTTTCTGTCATTTGTTGCCCTCATGTCTGCTCCAGGCCAACAGTTCCAGCAGTAGGAATATCAGAGGGTATGTCCCTGGACCATCCTATTATGCCTGAATTTCCCTAATTCCTTTTTGAACCTGTTAGTTCTCTGTGTGCCTCTAGAAGGCTCCAGAAAATCACTGCCCACTGTGCAGAGAAGTAATTTCTTTTATATGTGCTAAACTGATTTCTTGTGAATTTCAGTGAGTACTTCCTAGTTTCTGTATTCCGGATGTGATGAACAGCACTGCATTCACCTTGCCTATTTTTCTGTAAAGTTCACTCATATCTGTCCTCAGCCTTTTCTTCTCCAGCTTGTAAAGTCCTAGGGTTTTATACCTTTTTCCTAAGATACCTGCTGTTTCCCTTTAATCATTTGAGTTGCTGTTCTCTGTACTTCCTCTTGATCTTCATGGGATGTAGAGGCTAGAACTGTACATGTTATGTGGTCACACCAGAGTTTCATACACCTGTAAAATAATAGTCTATGCCTTGTTCTCCATGCCTAATTTTTTTTTTTTTTTCAGTTTATTTTGGCAGGAGCTGTAGATGCAATTTGAGCCAATGACTACAGAGAACTCTTGATGATGACTCTGAGATCTCTGTTTTAAGTTGTGATGGCAATTTCTGAGTTCAGAATTGTGTAGGCATAGGTTTTTTTTTTGGTTTGGTTTGATTTTTTGCTTGTTTGTTTGTTTTCCTATATGTGATATCTTCTATTTGTGTACACTGGGGATCATCTGTCACCCTTTTTACCACTCATTAAATTTTTATGCCATTCTGGAGCTGCTCACCATCAAAGTAGCATTTGATCAAGAGACTTTAGTAGCTTCAAACTTGTCAGTTTCCCCATTCACAATTTTATCCAGGCCACTGATGAGTAAAACTGATGCAAACACTGATCACCAGGGGATCCCACTGCTGACATTTCATCCTGAAAAGCTGCTTCCTATTCTTTAATTAGATTTCAGTCTATGGAAGGACCATATCCCCACTCACCAGCAAAAGCCTTTGATATGGAACTTTCTCAAATACTTTCTGAAAATCCAAGTATATTATTTCCATTGTATCTCCTTTATCCCAGTGCACATTGCCACTGTTAAAGAACTCCATCAGGGGAGGCAAGATTGCTGTTTACAGAGGTCATGATGGCTCTTTTCCAGCAGATTGCCTTTAACCAGGTACCTAGTGATCTTATTCTCAATTATAGACTCAGCAACTTACAAGATATGGAAGCAGACTCACACGTCTGTAGTTCCCACAGTGCACCCTAGGGATATTTTTTGTGGATGGGAATAAAGCACTGATTTATTGGTGTAGCTCTATACTGAAAGTCTATAAATTTAGTTTCTTCATCCAGACACAATTTCTAAAAACACTAAGTCATGAAATCACATTACCACTGGAAAAATCAAGTGAATATTAGGTGACAAAAGCATTTCAAGAATGTTTTTGCTTCCTCTTTTTAAATTCTCAAGCCACCTAACAATTGCCTGACTATTTTTACACTGTTTCCTCAGCAGGGAGCATGTAGACCAAGTAAAGGCCAAGACAGGATTTTACAACCATACTATAAAACTATGGAGAGAGGATTTGGTAATAGAAGCATGTGATATTCACTTAGCAGTAAAGACACTCTTGAGAAGTAGAACATAACATCTAATTTCTTTATATTTGATTAGTTTTGATAGCCATTGCTTATACACGTGAACTGTATTGACCAGTACGATAACAGAATAATGTGCCGTGGTTGGCTGAGATGCTACATCAGCATAAAAAGCATTTAATCTCTTTGGACATATCAGCAAATAGGTAGCAATTCTTCCCATTACTGTCTGAAAAGCTGTCTTCTGTTGAATAGAACATAAGTAATCACTTCATTTTCATGTCAGCTCCTAGAGATTTGAAGCTTAATACAACATCATCTGGAAAGTTTGCTTGCCTGGAAGTGTCTGTGCATTCATTAGTTGCTACTGATGTAAATTGTTAAAGATGTTGCCTTTGACATACAGTACTTTATGTGAAGATATGAAACAAGATTAATCATATTCTTCACCTCAGTGCCAACCACCAGACTGGCTAGTGACATTTAGAGCCATGCTTCAGAATAATAATAAAAATGTTCATAGGTCAAGAAAATCCATTTTGTGTAGTTTTAAATCTGAGAAGCAAACTTAGAGCAATAAATGCTTTCTGTTAATCAGATTTCAGAGCTGAATGGCTCCATAAACTTACCAGAGCCAGTCAAAAATATACTATTCCATTGCATAGTTAGGAGTCACCTATAAGTAATAAACCTATTTTATGTTTTTTATCTGGTAATAGGTAAAAGCAATCTGAAATAACTGTCATTGTGAGTACTCCAAGTCTACTGAAGTGCGAAATAAATGGGGTTTTGTAAATTCTATTTTATATTTTCACCTTGTGTTGTGATGTACTAGAAAGAGGGACCTGTGGTCTGTTACTATGTCTAAGGAAAGTGCTGATTAAATTCTTTCAATGAGAATGAAAACATTGATTTAGTCTTGCCCATGGGATTAGTCGACAGAACAACAATTAACATGAGTTGCTACAACCAAGTTACTCAATATCACTCTAATCATAACATTGGACTGTGGAAAAAATGCTTGAGCTGCATGGAGTGAGCAAACAATTTGATTAGGTGAAGATTGATTCAAATAGCCGATAGCTAAAAAGTGCGACATTGAGCTTGTGATCTGCAGCTGTATCCCCACTGTGTTGCACTCATCAGCAACCTTCAAACTTCAGTCCAGGTTGAACAGCTGAAATTCACAGCACTGCTTCACTTGAGCTAGAGATTTTTAGCAAGATCAGATTTATAGTAAGGTGGCTGTGGTAGTATACCATCCTTTTTGGGCAACAGTGATCTTTATATTCATATTACAGATCTGCAAAGCTTTAATATTTAAGAAGTCAGTGCTCCATACACAGGTCTTGCACAATTTAGGATTCGTTCCAAGTGAAAATCTACTTCTGTGTGGGAGGGACTGCAAAGGGCTTAGGCTGTGCTATTGTTTAAAAGTGATGTGTTAGGAGGTGATATAAGAAGCTACAGCTACTAGTGAGAGAAGAAAAAAAAAAAAAAAAAAGCTGTCATGAAGTTGAGAGAAGATTAGATGTCAGTAAGAATGTGTTTGACATAAAAGAGGAGGCCAGTACATTCAAAAAATGTGTATGTAGGAATATACCTAGTGTGTCTATGTTATCTCTAGCTGCACTGGTACACAGTGCTCATGACTACCGAGCCAAGCCAGGAGTCAGTTAATCAGATATGTGACTACCCTTCACATTACCTTCATACAATATGTTTCATTTGTGCAAGTGCAAAGGAAGTAAATTCTGTGTAAAAAGCCAGAGTGCTTCCAGTAATTTCAGCTCTTCTTCAGTCCATCAGAGTGTACATTTAGAGATACAGTCTGTCTGTACATGTATATGCAAAAGACAGAGTCCTCTGGAAAATGAAAAAGTCTCCTTCACTGCTTCTACCTTCAGCTGGAAATGTGAGATATAAGTCCTACAACTGGAAATCCTGTTTTCTTAAATATGCTGATTAACCGTGTGGCTCACTGCAAAAATTTAATTTGGTACAAGAAAACAGACAGATTTTAGTAGGCCAGGTATCGTTGTAACAGACTGTTATAGACTGAAACTGAAATATATTCATACTTAATTTTACCAAGAAAAATATGGGCAGCAGACACATTTGCATAAACAGAGTTCTGCTTTTGAATGACTCCCAAGTAGAAAAAGTGCTAAATCAATGACAAAATTATTTATTATTTCATGTATCACTGTATAGTATGGGATAAAGTGAGGTAGTCAGGGGAAAATATCCCCGTACTGCAAAAAAAAAAAAAAAAAAAGACTCCAAAGTCAACAGAACCACCTCAGATTAATCCTGCTCAGAAAGAGAAGACCCTTTGAGGTAGTGTGGATCTACAGGACTTACCACCAGCCCAAGAACATGGATCTGAAAATATGCTGGAGTAGCTACCCTTCAGGACCACAGAGTCACAGAGTCAGATAAAGGTTGAGGTTGTCAGGGATCTCTGGGATCATCTGAACCTTTTTTTTTTTTTTTTTTTTTTTTTAATATCTCCATAAGTGGGGCTACAAAACCAATATAAGCAACCTGTTCCAGTGTTTGACAATCCTCACAGATAAAACAAAAAAAAAACACAAACAAATATGTTAAATTGCATTCAGAGGGTATTTCCTGCCTTTTAAGTTGTTCCCATTGCCTCTTTCACTGGGCACTGCAGAGGAGAGTCTGGCTGCTTTGCCTTTATTCACACTGATCAGGTATTTATACAAGTGCATAAGACTCTCTGAGCCTTCTCTTTAAGAGAATGGTGTAGGACCCAACAGTTGGGTCCCATAGAAAGAGTCTAAGCAGCCAGTTTGGGCTAGATACCTAACTTTCAGATGGCTGAAGGTTGGTCATGTGAATTATGGCACTTATATTTCCTTTGTTTGATTAGCTAGTTCTTCATATAAATACTTTGAAATAATGCCACGTTTATGGTGAAGAGATGTGATTAAGGAAAAAGCTTGATATAGAAAAAATGTATATATATAAATGTTTCACTTTTGTTTAAGAATACTTCCTGGATTGCCAAATATCACATATCATTGTACTACACTATGGCAGTAATGAAAAATTGCTTTTACTGTGCGTATACAAAGATTGATTTTCAATCATCATTCAGAATTTGTTTCACCCTAATAAAATTTGTTTCACCTTTTAAATTAATTCTGTATTTTTTAACATGGCTTCAAACCCTGATCCTACAGGCTGCTTTACATAAATATAAGGTTATACCTACATGAAATGGCTTCAAGAAACAAGATCTAAATGCTGTTATCTGAATTTCCAGTTATTAAAAAGTTAGATGTTTTTTAGAAGAAGATGGAAACAGTTTAGAGGCCATGAGAACTGCCATTTCTGGATAGACAGATTTAAATAACAGCCATTTGCATTCAGCTCGTGTTCTCTACTGTGGTTAGTGCTCATATTTAGTGTTTTACTTCAACAGTATATTGCAGGATATTCCCATATTTTTACTTCTTTCTGTAGAACGTGTATTCCATCATAATGTAGAATTCATATTAGCACCACTAGTAGTTTTTAAACAATTTCAATGAATACATGCTGTAACTAGTAATGTTGTAATTTCTAGGAACAGTCGCTGTTCTTCTGAGGGGGAAAAAAAAAATGTCTCTAGGCAGCAAAATGAGATTTGCCACTTGAAAAGCACATACTCTTCTCTGTTGAGGCAAGGGAACATTCTGATTGTCAGGCTGGCTTGCAGGAATGCTAATTACATTGATGTTGTAATCCCATTGATTTTCATTGTAGACCTGCTAGAAAAAAATGCATATTGACTTTCATTGTAACTATATCTTGTCTTTCCAGTCTTACTTCAAGAGAATGCATTTTTTTTTCAAATTTGTTTTTTTGGAACAGGCAGATTTTGAAATGATGCAATCATTCAGTGCATATACATACACATGTCATGCACTGCCTTTAAATTAGAAGTAGTTGGTTAATTGTTAAAAATAAAATAGTATCAGCATCTGGTTCCTGTAACTATTTCAGAGAACCTGTTCAGACTTCAAAACAGTCAGCTAGTCAGAATCCAGATATTTCACCACTACTGATAGGATTTATCAAAAGTTATAAAGGAAATCAATGAGATTTCCTGTTCAATTAGCACCTGTGAAATTACCATTCCCACCAAGCCAGCATGACTGTAAGAGTGTGCATCTGTGTCAGCAGGTTACTCTAGAAGATGGGCAGAATGTGAGCTTTCCAAGTAGTGAACCTCATTTCGCAGCAGTGGTGTGAATATTCTTTAGCTTGATTTTTCTTTTTTTCCCAGGAGTTATGAAAACTACTGGAAATTTTAATACGTCTAGTTTAAGATAAGATTATCCACCCTATTTATAGAAATTGCTAGTTGGTCTAGTACAAATGTGACTGAAAAAAAAAAGTATCTCATTTGGAATGGATTTAGGAGGAGAAGGGGTTACAACACAATATAATACGTGTGCTATATATATGTTTTTATGTATGTGGTACATACTCCATAGACAATCAAGCAAACAATCAAAGAAAAATGTGCATGTTATTCAAGACAGATAAAAGTGAATATAAAACCAGAGAAATCTGAAAACAATTTTCTGTAATCACACTGAAATCACGCTGAACTTCTGCAGAATGCCATGTCTGATTAGCAAATTTACTAGTATAGCTGGAAAACTACTGAGTTTTCTTGTATTCTTCAAAGAAATATTTCAATCTGCACCTGTGAAAGGGAGAAAAGTGCATGGATTGCACAGGGTTCAGTAGCAAATGAAAGGGTTTATTTTGAAATGCAATTGGGTTGATAATTTTATTTTTTAAATGCTTAAATTATGCTTAGATTAGCTGTGCTGTGCCATAACCATTTACAGTGACTAGAAGCAAAGGAGATAGTTCCACGATTGCACAAGTCTCCTCCAAGTACAGCTGCCTAAGTCCAGATCCACAAAAATCCTTGGGATTTGTAAATAGAACTTGGAATTGCATATCTTTTCAGTCTGCAATAGAAAAAACAATTATTTTTGTACAGTGTTAGGGGCTATGGTTTCTGTATCTGCCATTCATTATTTGTGAAAGTATGACCATATGTCAATTACTTTGTAGCGCGACCTGAAAGTTTATATGAATTTATCTTCTAGGATAAATCACAGAATCACAGAATTTTCTAGGTTGGAAGAGACCTCAAGATCATATGTAGTTTAATTTTTGTGAAAGTTCTTTTTGTTGTTGTTGCTGTTTTTAATGCTACTTCATAATTTCTATTTTATTCAGATTAATCTTAGTAGTGTTTAATTGGCTATGTTATATAAAATGGTTAATGTCACTACCCAAACATGGTAAAAATGTCATTTTTCACAGTGCCAACTTGAAATTTAAAAATCATTTTCCACCTAAAGATTAATATATTTCTAAACAAGAGATCAGCAGATTAATTTGAGAAACTAAATTCCCCATACTCCTTACTGCAACGTAACTTATAAGTTTATTTTTTTTTTCACAAAAGTCATATTTCTGCTTGAAAACAAAATAGAATAAATGTAATGCATATCACTGAACTGTTGAATGCTGTAACTTTTGAATAATTAATGGTATAAGCTCAGAGGAAAAAAATTAGTTTTGGTGTTTAGATGGCATGTCCTTTCTGAAATCACAATGGAGTGATGGTAATTTTCTGCTGTGGCTGAACGTTGGCCACATGCAATATTGTCAAGATTCACCTCTGTGGTGGTTATACCGTGCTAGGCAGCTAAACACCACAACCGCTCTCTCACTCCCCCTCCTTAGATGAGGAGGGGAAGAAGTAAAGCCAGACCCAGTACAACCTCATTGCTTTTCTAGTTTCTAAACTCCTCTCTGGATTTTGGGTTAAATCTCCATTCATCCCAATAACTTGTAGGCGAGGAGAGCCATGGGCTTTCTCTCCTTGAGTTCGACTGTGTGTTTGGCATACATCATGGTTGTTCGGCACCCCCAGGTAGAACAAAGAACAGTGAAAGCAGGCAGGGGACATGCTGTCAGATAGAGCAAAGTCTGCTGCCCGAACAGTACATTGCTGTCCATGCTTGTGGGGTTAGGACAAGAAATAGTAAGACAGAGCAGGGAAGATTCAAGCTGGACAGCAGTCAAACACTGAATATAGGGTTGTGGAATGCATTCAGAAAACATTTGTTGGGAATTACATGGATTTAGTTTATGTGTTTTGGGATAGAGGTTTTTCCAGGTCATCTGAAACCTTATTTTTTTATAACAGGGATCCGTAAACAGTGTGGCTTCATTGTGGAAGTTTGCTTTCCAGGCCAGTTCCATTAAAAGCATCTTGAATGTGCCTAGGGATGCTATTAATGCCATTAATGTTTCTGAGTTCAGTACAAAGCAGCTCTTTATGGAGCAGTACTAAAAATACATATATTTTTTTCTGTCTACAGCTTTGCAGATAAGAGATTTTAGATATACCTTTCTTGTTGAGTTTAATACTAAACATGTTTGCTCAGAATAAAGTCCAACAGTCCTGCCTTGGATGGTGAGATGAAGTGAACACTAAGTAAAAGAGCATGACAAAATGGACAAGCACTAACTGGTCATTCTCCCATCACATTTCCCCAGCTTCTGGCTGCTTAGGGACTTTGTATATCAGAAGTTGTATTTTCCTTTAATTGTATTCCTGTTGGATAGGTTCCCTCTTTAACAAGGTCATATGTGGTAATTCCCCAGACATTAATCCCTGGGTTTTGCACAGGGAATTTACAAAGGTATCCATTCTGTGCAAACAGCAGAATGAAAAATTCTCCAAACTAGAGTAAAGCAAATTATTCCCTGACTAACAAGCCTCCATTTCAGACACAGCATCATATATATATCTATATATATGTATATATATATATATATATATACACATTTAAAAAGCTAATCTGCTTTCAGTGCCTGAGCCAGCATCTCCATGAGCTCCTGCACTATGCTGGAAGTGTCAGTTTTCCCAGAGCTGGGTCAGTGTAGAAAATCCCTCTGGGTGTCTATCAGAGTGATGTGAATCCCACCCTGGGGCTGCTGGCCGGCATGGGGAGATGTGTATTTTCAGAGAGACAAAACCTCTGTGTGAAACTGTACAAGGTGAAGTTGGCCTCTGGAGACTGTCATGTTCCTGAATCCGTGAGAGGGTCTGCTGACACCTCTCGTAGGAAGGGAAGCTGTGTCTCACATCCACCACTGCACAAAAACACCTTATGTGTTTAAACAAACAAAAACAAAAACAAAACAAAACAAAGCAAAAAAAAAAAAAACAAAAACAAAAACACACACAACAAAACAAAAAAATAAAGGATTTTATCATGTTGTGAAGTTGTGAAAAAAACAAGCCCTGTGAGAACATAGCACATGGATGGCGCTTCGGTGGCAGACCACCGAATGGTTGTCCATATCTATCTAACCAGCTCCTATAAAAATAAACTCATTAAAACCTGAAGAAACAGAACAAACCAGGAAGAGAGGTATGGATGGCATGGGGAACAACACGAAGAAACAGGAGGATGAAGCCTAGATTGCTTGGTGGGGATTTGATGCGTGTATTGGCATTAATTACTGCAATATCAGAGGTCATCTGTAATCCCATTGTCAGGGTTTGTGTTCGGCACAATTACCGTGCTGTGCTAAGTACAGCCAGAGTAATCTCATTCCAGAAAATGAGGAGCTTGGAGATAGACAGGATTGCAGATGTCTAAAGCAGATTTGTTTTCTGCATGCCTTCAAATTTGCATCTGTTTGTTTTGATGACGTTAGCTAGAGAGAAACCAACAGAGAAAATGAAAGCTATATATTCATGCTGCAAAATCAGACATGCTTCATTGTCAATAACAAGAAATCTTTTTCTTCTGTTTACAGAGGCATAATCTTCACATTTTCAAGTAATTTTTAAACCATTTGGAGGTTTTTCTTAATTTGTGGACTGACATAAATGTAGTCATCCAAATTAAATATACTCAAGTAACATGTTTACCCAGTGCTTTCTGCTTCTTATCTCCTACAAGTACTAATTTTTTATCTTGAATTGGTTTCTCCTTCCCTGTTAAGAGCAGGAATCAGTGACATATCTGCCTATTCTTCTTTATGTGTTTAGAGATGCCAATATGCTAAAGGTCATATTTCCTTTTGCATTTAGTATTTTTGTTAAGCTAGGGATATTTATTTATTTATTTATTTATTTATTTATTTATTTATTAAGAGACTAGGGTATAAACACAGAACTCATCTTCTCACTTTTTATCTGGGGGCCTTGTTGAACCATATACCCCAGGTGTACAAGTGAAATCTGGACATCTGGACTAAATGTTACTTGCTTTGTGGTGCAAAATATTATGTTGCATTTCAGACCTGGTTATGCCTGAGATTATAAAAGGAACATTCGAGGGAGTTTTATAGCCATTCCATCTTCAGATGGGTTGGTGGGAAGATCTCCAAAGAACTGAAAAGATATAAAAGAATCCTTAATTTCTTCTGTGGAGTTGTTGACTTTTGCCATCTTTCAATGAATCCATTATAAAACATGTACCTACTTTGTGGTATAGTTTTGCACTGTGTCTTCTTCATGGCCAATGGGGTATTGTGGGCATAGGTTTGTGTTTTTTAATGAGATTTAGAGAAACATCAATACAGCTTTATTTAGTGAATAACAATTGCCACTATAGGACTAAAAGCAAAATTGCTTGTTAGTATTTTGCTATTCAATGACATTAAAAGTAACAGCTCCAGATGACAAAATCAGCCTTGTGAATCTGTATCAGCAACCTGTCACACAGCTTTTTAATTGCTACTACCTGATTTTTTAACTTTTTTTTCTTTTTTTTTTCTTTTTTTTTTTTTTATCAAGTTGATTGTCATACCCCAGTGTGTTCACGTTAACTAATAAAATTGGTGACTGACGTTGACCAGGCTGAATTGCACAGTCACTGTGGTGGTATTATCACTCCCTTGGAGACTGCAGCTTGCCAAGCTGTCATGATTTTTTGTTAAATGAATTGTTGATTTAATAGTAGCAGAGATATAACAACAAACCAATGTGGCTTGTACCTGTTCTGCAAACATGCATATCTTAGTTTTGTTTAAAAGACAATCTCCAAAGGCTGTTTCTGCTTGTTTTCTCCATTGTTAGAAGTCTATAGCATATCACAGCCATGAAGCACTAAAAGGAACAATTGGTATCTTAAATTAAATTACCGTTTGTGGCCCAAATTGAGTATCTTTGTACAGCAGCTTGTCTGTAAACAGTTAGTCACTGATAAAACATGCTTGATAGAACCAGAGGCAGGTGATTCAGATGGTAGTTTTCAGGCAAAGTACATTTCTTGGGAATTTGGAGAGTAATAGTTTCATTATACCTTTTGTAAGGAGAAAGCATGACTCACAAATCTATTTGGCCTACTTGGAAAAAGTTAATGAGCCTATGGGTAAAGAAAGTCCATTTTCTGTGCAGTATTTGAAACACAAAAATGTGTTCAACTATTTCCTTTCAACTGATAAAAGAAAGTAAATTGAAAAGTTTTCCTGTAGAACAATGTCTGATTAAAAAGAAAGAACACAAGGATGGGTAAATGGGCAGTGATAACTGTGGAAAGAGCTTACTTGTAGAGTCATAGCAAAACCTTCACTGAAGTTCAATATCTTTTGGAGGAGCAAGGTAGCAAAATGAAAATTTAAGAAATGTAATTAGCATTTCTAAAATGTACTGAAGAGTTTTATAAAGATCTTGAAGTGCCAATTGACCTGGCTATGAAACAGAAGATTAAATTCAGTGTCATCAAGCTTGAGATAAGACTTCTCAAGAAAACAAGCCATTACTATGCATGCATCTAACATCTCAGGAGTAGATAGATTTGGGTGGGCTTCCTAAGGGTCCATATGCCAGGCCTGTGCCTAGAAAGTTGCTTAATTTCTCGGCAGTGCTATGTTCATGGCAGTAGGATGGTATTGCAAGTCATGGACCTGTAAGCATGAGGCTTAACTGAAATTTCCCACGTAATGAGAATAATCTAATTTATATCATGGCAGAGAAAAAAATCTTAAAACATATCTTAGTAGTGCATACATACATATTATGTTATAGAGCTGATATTGTTTAGAAAGTAATACCTATTCTACTGTTTCCTACACATCTCATTTTGTTATGCTTGGACTGAACACCAATGTAGTATCTTAAAGACTAGCATCTTTAACTTCTAGAAGTGATGAATATGGGATTAATTCACACTGAAAAACTGACAAACATGATAAACCAAGACTGGAACTGCAATTAAAGTAAGTTTGTACAATGAAGTACCTATTCCCTGAAGGTAGGGAGTTGCTTTGGATTTCAGGAATCAAATCCTCTTAAATCTAAGGGAAGGTAAACACTTTGACCATATATGGACAAATAGCTGACAAAGCACAGTAAGTGTTGTACTTGGTAATTTATCTGCCTTCAATGTAGAAGAGAATATTTGCATGTCTTCTGAAAGAAGTTCACACATATTTCAAGTACTGTTTAACACATACCAAGCATGAGAACAAGAATGCCTTCAGCTGAAGTCTTACACAGTTCTGCACCTAAAAAACTAGAAATCCTTGTCTCTTCTGACAAATTTGGGACATCTATGGGAGATTGAGGGTCTTGGTGGCAAATAAATGTTCTGCTTTTGAAAGTTATCTGCTAAGGCCAGATACTCCTACTCTCCAGCTCAGTCAAAACTGACCCTGATACATGCTGGGGTCCTGTCCTCATGCATATGATTTTCCTGTTAGGTCACTGAGTAATGCTAGCAGGGCTGTCATGGGCCCTCATCCTCAGGACAAGACATAATACAGCTGTATGCTCCACGTCCATGTGAAAATACCTGCTATGCCTCTACACTGCCTTTTTAAGCTCTTCTTAGAGACTTCTCTTCTGTTTCCACATCTCTTCTGTTTCCCCAAATCTCTAATTTTAAATATTTATCAATCTATACTTGCTATTTGTAGTGATGAGTTTCATGGCAAGGTGGAATCTGTCCTGTATATCCCTGTGAGTTTCATGTTTATATATATACATATAGACACATGTCTGCTTTCTTTTCCATTATGAAATGATGAAGATGTCCTAATAAGTAAATTAGATGAACAGATTTCAAAAACATAGTTAAGATTCCATAGGTCTTCCAATTTTTAAGTAACAGTTGATAACACAGTGAAAAATTATACTTTCCCAACAGACATGTTTTTTTTTTTGTTGTTTTTTTTTTTTAATACTTCATATATTGTACTTGCCTGTACTGGTGACAAGGAATTTGTTTTCTTCTGGCTCTTGTATGCATCTGGCACAGCAGCAGGAGAGTGAGCTGCATTTTGTTGCATTTTGCGTAGCATTAACAGAGTTATTAGTCAAGTTCTGATTGCATCACCTTCGTTGTTGGGAAGTATGTGATGCAAAAACCTAAAACTACAGTTTTAAACTCTAGGCAAGTTTAGTGGGCTGTGCTTGATATTATGGTACACATGTGCTTGATATTATGGTACGGTGTGGTGCACGTCAGTCATTAATTTCAATGGGGCCAAGGTTTCACTTGAGCTTTTCCTGGAAGAAAAGCCGGTTTCTCATTTGAGAAGTAACACATTTGGAAGTCACCCATGGGATTTTACTTTCTTCTTTCAGAACCCAAGCACCTGCTTACCCATGGTCTTTCCTCTGTAAACAACTTAAAGCTGCAATTTAGTTTTATTTGTCTCCATTATCAGTAACGCGCAATACCCAGGGATTGCATTGCCTAGCACTGTCTCCCTGCCTCAGCTTCTGCTGAGAAGAGCAAATTGTGCCGGTCACTCCTCCTTCTCTGTGCCTTTAAATTAATGAAGAATTAAATCATTTGTGACTTTCTGCCCATATGGTGTAAGGATTTCATAGTAGTACCATTTCAGAGTTCATTCCTGGACAGTGCTTAAGGTGAATGCACTGACAGGCTTCTGAGAAAGACTAAAGTGTAAGTAAATATCTTCTCTGTTCTGTTGAGTTTAATGTTGCCAAGGAGCAGTTGACCCATGCAGCAGATCTTTTGAACAACTGAGCAGATGAACTGCTACATTTCATACTCCTGCAGTGTACTTCTCTTGATATTGTGCATCAGAATCAAATTTAAAAAAAAAAAAAAAAATTTACTTGAAAGTGGTTGGTGATATTTAATAGTAGGCAGGCTGACAATCATTTGGATATAAAGAATTTTTTTTTTCTTTTTTTTTTTTCTGTTTAGATTGCTTACAATAACTGAATGCTATTGTTGATGTACCCAAGTTGGGTGGCTTCAGAAAAATATGTATGAAAAATGTCATGGCTTTAAGAAAGATTACATCAACAAGTACTGCTGTTCTGGCTGAATACCACTCTTAAAATTAGGAACATTTAAACATTACAGTTAAATACATAATTTGTGGTTTGCTCATTAGGTGCATAAGACCTTTAACTTTTTTTCAGAGTAAATGCATACTATATTTATAGATTCGTGTTTCTAAAGATGACTGCAATAACAAGTTGAAGAGTATTGGCTAAATGCTGACCTTTATAGCACGAGTAGCAATGTGGAACTTTACAGAAATTAGAGAATTTTGCTTTTATCGGCTATTTCAGCATTTGAATCAAAGAATCATTTTCTTGATGTTGGTATCTGTAAAGCACAGACAGCTCTTCAGAGAGAACAAACTAAAAGGAATGGAAATCTTTACTGATCTCATTAAATTTGTAATGAGAATAGTTACTTACAAACTATATTTTTGTACTTTTTCTTTCTTTCTTTTTTTTTTTTTTAAAAAAAAGAAGATGCTACTTAAGTGCTTTAAATCTCTTCTAATAAGGTATTTAACATGATATTCTGGATCTATTTGTCTGCTGTTTGTAATTACAACCATTTTGGACTTGGAGAAATAAATAATTTCGGTTGCATACATTTCTTCTTTCCATTCATAGGATGCTCTGGCCCACTAGGAATAGAAGGAGGAATTGTGTCAAATCAACAAATTACTGCATCATCCACTCATCGAGCTCTCTTTGGACTCCAGAAATGGTATCCATACTATGCACGACTTAATAAGAAGGGTCTTGTGAACGCTTGGACTGCTGCAGAAAATGACAGATGGCCGTGGATTCAGGTAACAGATGGAGCTGAGGAGAAAAAATCTCCTTGATTCAATTGCCATAGTCACTTAAGAAACTGATGAAGACAAGTGGTAAACTAACAGCTAGATTCTTATTCACTGTCAGAAATGTAGCCTAGACTAAAAGGGACTATTTAGTTGCAAAACAGTAATAATCTCAACTTTGCAAGTGCACAGATCTTTTTTTTTTTTTTTTTAAGAAAAGTGTGCATATGTTCCATTGTGACTTTAAGCCACAGAAGCAAATTTATAAAGACTCTTTCCAAGGAAGCAGCTTTCCACATATGCTACATTTGCTCATTAGGTCGTTAGTAGCATTTAGTAGTGATATCTCTTGGTGGAGGTACTTTGACACACTCCTTGGGCATAATTCTAGACTGCTTTAATGTGGTTTTGGCTGTACCAGAGCCTGCGGGAATTGTGTGTCCTCTCTGCTGAGCTGCTCGGTGCACATAGGTTAAGCATTGTGTGCATCATGCTGGAAGTAACGGGAACAGTTGTAATTAAGGTTGAAATAGTTGTTCAACCATATCTGCAGGGCTGAAAATACACATTTTTCCATTCCTGCTTGAGGATGTTATGGCTAGAATAGTTCAAATGGCAGTGCCCCCTTTGTGGGCCGGATTTCTCTGCCAGCAGCAAATGACTTTGGTATAAGTCTCATGAAGCAGTAGAATGTAAAATCTTGTGGCTGTATTTTAATGAAGGTAATGATTGCCTAGTGATTGCTATAGGTCTTTAGTTTTGTAACATTTTTATTATATATGAATTAGGCTAAGCTTTAGTGTCATCAACTGTTAATAAAAGTGATGCCAGATACTCGTGGAAAGAAACATTCATATTAATCACTACAGTCAACATGTGAATAGGGTACCTCCCTTCCAGTGAACCCGCCACAGGAAGAGGAGAAGACAGTACCTGACCATCTTATCCACCAGCACTGAGATGAGCTGTCCATATGTCTCCTGAAAGTGTCAGATACACTTTTCTCGAACCTACCTACCTTTGTGTGCATTGCATAATTTTTATTCAAGTTTTCATGCTGACTACCATTTGCAATTTTTGTGAGGGTTTCCCAGATGTTTGGGGAAAAGTGTGCAGGATTGCCTGTTCATTTTTCTTGTTTTGAGAACAGGCACAAAGCGCTGTTTGATGAAGTTCTCTGGAGCTGGTGTGGTGAGAATGCTGGGTTTTGTCAGTTCTGAAAAATGAAGCCTGTGTTACTGTTTGTTATTCACTGCAGAGTGAAAACACAAAGGTCTTTCAACATATCTGAAGTCAGTTTTCTTCTGACTGGAGGGGGTTGGGAAGTTTGTGAAATTTATATATTGAAAAAGACCTGGAAAGAATAACACAAAGGGACTTGCGAATTATGTTTGCAGGAGTGGAAAGCTAATGTAGCTAACAGATAATGAAAAATGTCCATGTTACATTAGCTTGTGGGGCTGCTACAGGGTGTGGGTTTTATTAAAATGTGTGGAGAAAAGAGTCAGAATCATTTAGCACTGGTCCCATCTTAGATATGGCTGTAGTCGAAGGTGACCTGGATGCAGACTGCCTGCAGCCAGTTGCTTCCATGTTGGTACTTGGCAAAGCCA
Organism: Aythya fuligula; assembly: GCF_009819795.1. Classification (NCBI taxonomy): domain Eukaryota; kingdom Metazoa; phylum Chordata; class Aves; order Anseriformes; family Anatidae; genus Aythya; species Aythya fuligula. The sequence goes on along the minus strand of NC_045593.1, from coordinate 78,911,696 downwards.
GCACCTGTCATTGAGGCAGCTCTCAGAGAGCTGGGCAGGTTTCTACCCAGACCGTAATTATGTGTGCCTTGGACTTTGCTCCCAGGGAAGTCTTCTCTTTGTGCTTACCTGGAAGGAAGGTTGGACCAAAGGAGAAATATTTCTACAAATTTCAGCCCAGGGCATGAGGTTTGAAAAATATGTTCCTTTTTTGGAGTTAATGACCCAATCTAGGTAGTGCCAATCCCCTGCGGGTTATTCTGTAATTTTGACAGCCCTAGTATGTAAGCACTCTCTAAAAAGCTAATTAAGTGATATGATTAATGTGTAGTAAGCTCCTAGCATTCCTTTCTTTTTCTTCTCATTTTTCCTCAGAAATAAACTTTGGTCTCTAGTTTTCACAGAACTTTCCAAGTGTGGTTGTTTTTTTTTTGGAGTTCAGGGATTGCAATATTAAAACACGTTTAAATCTTAAGAGGATTTTTTTTTCCTTTTCTGATGATTTTTCTCCTTAAAACACCTGGAGAGAGAAATCTAAATTTGATAGGGAGATGATACTTATAGATAAAAAGTAATTTTTAGTGTTCTGGAGAAATCCTGTTTTGATTTGGCAAGGATAAAGTACTTCACAAACTCACATCTTATGCACTGTGTAGTAGTCCTTTACACTGGAGCCCTGTATGGTTCTTCAAGACTGCAATATGACCCCTGTATGGGTGAACAGTTTATGCTGAGAGAAGAGGAGCACAGAAGTCCCGTATGCTATAATTACACAGCTTCCATAATGGCCAGGGAGGTGCTTCTTCAGCAATTGTGGAAACTTACAAAAAGTGAGGCTACTTGGATCTGCTAAGTTTCTGGATAACTCCCTTCTGCTCTTGTGGGAGAAGTCCTCCTAACAACAGCTTACTCTTACTTTTACTTTCTTGACCGTCTCACCAACTTCAACCTGGATCATAATTTAGAGGGTCTGCATAGGGGACCTTCTCTACGTTGGTCTGGGAGATGGAGCAGCTGGTCCAGATTATGGCACTTTGAAAAACAGTGTGAAAGTGTGACAGAAATTAAATCTAAACTTTGAAACCAGAAATTACATTTTTAGGAAATGTAAATTAACATTTAATGCAGTGAACCTGAAGCTGTGGCCTGTTACTCTATTACAGTTTCTAATGCTAGATAAATCCTAGAGGAAGCTGTTGGATAATGGGCAAAGTCCCACAAAATATGATTATGTAAAGGCCCATTCCTATTTTTGCCTTGTTCCATCATTATCAATTTTCTTTGTCATTTAATTTCTTTATTTATATGCAGCTTGACAAATGAAAGGTTTGAGTGCTTTGGTTATAACTCACTTGTAATGAGTGTAGGGTTTTTTTTTCTCTAATCTTTCAGGTGTCTGACACACATGAACTAATTAGTATGCAATTTCATTTTCCCGCATTCTCTAAATGACCTGAAAATTGAAATTGCCATTTTAAATTTACACTCTCCACATGTAATTAGTAATGGCACTACAATGCTTGTAATTGGCTTGTGATTTAAAGGGTCAGTGACCATGTTTTTGAAAGCAAATTAAAGTCAGAGTAAGTCATATCTCCCTTCTAAAGTTCTGCTGACCTCTGTTTCTCCTCATAGGTTGACACTCTGATAAAACAACACCCATGTGTATTGTTCACTGCTTTACAAGTAACACTGACTTTTAATGTTTTTAAATACAGTGAGAAAAAAATAAATAAATCTCATTGGTCTTCTGTGTTTCCACAATTCTGTATTTCCTGAATTGTTCCATCTGTCAAAATGGTCACTTTGTCGTCACTTTGTCTGTTCTGTTAATATTCTTTTTTTTTTCTTTTTTTTTTTTTTTTTTTCCCTTTTCAGAACTCTCTTGTTAAAAGAGCACTGATTTCTCTTTACCTTTTTGTCCTTTTGCATTCATGGCTTTAAAATATGCTCCTTCTTTTAATTCTGATTCCATTTTATCTCTACTCCTTCCTTCCACATAGTTCATATCTATGTTCTTTCCTTCAACATAGTTCACACTATATTTTTTCTAGGCAATATAGAAATGGCCATGGCAGGGTTGTTGTTTGTATTCTCTCTCTGCCATATCCAAAGTCATTTTAGATGCTTCAGTGGAATGGATCAAATCCTAAATTATGATTCTGACTCTCACATACTTACCTTCAGTCATCCCTCTTCTCCTTCTTGTCACATTTTCTCTGTTTGTACCATTTTCCTTCCCACTCACGACTGTTTCTCTGTACCATGGTCTGCTCTCCTGTGATGTAATGGTAATATTTTAATGAGAACTGCTAATCTCTAACAAAAACCTGTAAGAGGACCTTCTAAATCTGTCTCCTCTTTAGTGATTTCTAACCTACAGATCCATGCCTAAACAGTAGATTTGTTCTTCTCCCAGTTTCACTAACCAAAGCTTGTATTTAGTAACTCATCCAAACCTCGTATTTCTTAACTCATTTTTCTTCTGTTCATGGCTAATTTACCTTATCCTCCCACACAACATTATCCTTTTTTGTATCACTGCAGTTATTATTCCTGTAACACACAAAGACTTCAGCCATGGTGGATATACAGAAAACGTATGAGCTGGAATGTCATGAAGAACACCATAAGACAAGATAAAATATTTCAGTATAAACAGCAGTGTAAGGAATGGTGTACAGTACCAAAATAGATAAGTCATGCAGTTAAAGTGTGTGAGTAACTTTGGTAGAATGGTGCACGTGGAAGAACCATGCTCGGGGATGAGAGAGCAAGGTGGGTGAATGTTGCCTTGTCAGATAAGAGCCTCAATTCTTCAGACTTCTGGAGGGGGTATGACCTTCCTGTTCTATAAATAACATCAGTGCATTGGTATTACTTACATTACATTAATTACATTAATATATGGCTGATCCATAGATCAACCTTTCTAAATGTTGACTGGCACAAGAACAGTAGTACTTAGCCAACTTTGTCAGGGAGCCTGGAGCAGCAGAGCCACAGGCTGGCCTGACTTAAATGCTGAACGTACCAGGGAGCCCAGGAGCATCAGCCTCAGAAATATGTCAGTTTTAGAATGAGATAAGAAGGTGGGTGAAGGCATACAAGAGATACAGGGTGAAACGTACCAGATTTCATGCCAGACAGCAAAAATCTGAGTGTGCAGTGAAGTTTTGACTAAGGGAAGGATAGAGTAAATTTGTTCCTGGTCTTGGCTGTGGTTGCTTGATTAGGGAAGAAGTGGAAAAGATCAGTGCCTTCTGGTGGCCCCATAATTGCTGCTGCTGCTGCACAACTGGGCTGTCACATCTGAGAACAAGAGATCCTGTAACTTCTGATGGTCTCATGATTGAGAAGAGGATCCCTGTGAGGTGTAAGCCTGGTAATTGCAGAAATTGTAATGGTATTTGAGAGACTACCACCTCATTTTTTAAAGTGCTCTGGGGACTTTTGGATATATAAATTGTTTTTACAAGGTCGATATTAATCCAAAGACACAGAAAGCAGATATGGGCATACATTACATCCAGAGAATACTAAGAAAATGAACTAGTTACTGTGCATCACACCAGTGTGGAAACTGGTTGATCATGTAAACTGTTGCCGGAGATTGTTGTATAAAAATGTAAGTTATTAAATAGAAATACATAAAAATGTATATATATTTAATTATCCATTATTAAAATAGCATGAACCATTTCTCCAGAGACATCTGCATCGTTACTAATTTGCTTTTAAATAAAACATTCAAATATTTTATTACTATGAGAAGGAGGAGAATTTCTTTCAGTTGGACCGCTCAGCTTGATTGTAGAGTCAAAAATGGGGGAAAAAATAGTTGGTTCAGGTTGAATGGTTTGTTTTGTTTCACTTCTCTAGCTTTTACAGGACATAAAAATATACAAAATACTTAGTTTGAGATTAGATTGAAATACTTTTTCCTCCTGGAATAAGTCATCCCTTTATAGCTCTATATTATACTTTTTTTTTTATTTATTTCTTGGGTCATTTTTTAATGTCAAATATTATTTTGAAATGGAAAGGCTAGAAGTCTTATATAAAATATATTAAAACAAAACGTTACAGCACTTTTCTAATTTGTTCCCTAATAGCTTGTCTGAAACTACATGCTAAAGTTTAGATGAAACTCTAGATGAGGTATTACAGTTTTAGATAGATGAGATATTAGTTTGATAGAGAAGATGCCCAACTTTTAATTAGTAATCTGAATATATTAGTGTTTTGATCTAAAACAAAATAGTTGTTTTTTTGGTCCTTTTTTTTTTTTTTTTTTTTTTTCTGCCTTTTGCAGTTTTCTTTTCTAATTTTTCTTCATTATTTTTCTTGAAAATGTTAATAGATAGTCTTCCTACTGAAACTCTTAATAAAAAGGTGACCTGTAGAAGGAGACCTACGCCAGCAGATTCTGGGTAAAACTTTCCCAGGCCCCTGTGTAATTTAGAATTGCAAGGTCAGCTAAGTCTAGTCAGTCACAGAAATGTAGTTCTTGTATAGCATGTTCCCGCAGCAGAAATCAGAAGGATTAATGGATTAATTACGGACCAATGCAGTGGGCATCCCATGAAATGCATGGAAATGTTCATTGCCCTGCAGAGTGCACACACAGCCAGCATGTTGTATGGAAGATGGCAGTATTCACCCAGAAAAAAAAAAAAAAAAAAAAAAAAAAAAAACAGAACACTACAGCATTGCCCATATACAGCATTCACTAAAAATGTCTCCAAGGACTAAATCATACATTCACATGTTACTGGATTTGACGTTTAAAATTGGCAGGGTAAGACAAAGACTTGCATGATAGTGATTAGGATACTTGTTTGAGAGGATCCAAAGTCCAGTTTCTACACCAGAAACACTTAGTGATTATTCATGCTTTTGTAAAGTTTTTTGTTGTTGTTGTTTTGTTTTGTTTTGTTTTGTTTTGTTTTTCTTTTAATTTGTTCTAAATATATTGGAGTATTGTTTCTGTTCGGTAAATCTTATTTATGTATTTATCTGTGGCTTAATTTATTTTTTTACATGGGTGTCTCTCACACCACCTGCAGCTTCAATCCCATCTCTGGTTGTGTGGATGTGAATCTCACAAAACTACTCATTCTGACACATGAAAAAATTACTTATAGTAAAGGCTTTATAAGTTTCATTGTTCTTATCCTAAATGCACACACACACACACACACAAAAGTATATATTTTTTAATTTTTACTTATTTATTTATTTATTTTTCAAAAAAAAAAAAAAAAAAAAAAGGCACCGAATAATTAGCAGCTTCCACATCAAGATCTTCCAAAGAGCAAGTATACACCAGATGATATCTATTTGCTAATAAAACGATAAAACCTAAAATACACAGAGGTCTTGCAGAACATTCATTCAAACATCTGTTAGTAAGGGCTCTAAGCAAACTACCATCTGTCAAACCGTTCATTTTGTCAAAGTTCATTTCCTCATTCATGAGTACTGTTGTATCAGCTTCCAAAAATACCTGTCATCATAGATTAAATATTTAATATTACTTAATATAGCTCTCAGCTTAGAATAATGTGGCCAAGTGAACCTTATGAAATACGATCTGAGAGTCATCACGTACGGTGATTTGAACCATATAGAAAGACTTAATTTGGTAAGTTAAATGCTGAAAAATGTATTTAAGCTCTTCATTTTTTGTCAACAATCCAAAATTTTACTTAGTATTAAAGTATTCCTTGGAGAATATCGACAAGTGGCAGTAAGTACCTGAAAGTCCTTGACAGGAGAAAACAGAAACTAATAAGGAACGTGCAGTTGAATTCTCTCAAAGCAGCTCCACATAGGACCAGTGAACTACAGGAATTAGTAAATATCTTCAAATGGTCAAAGTTTGCCACAAATTCACTGACTTCAGTGAACTCAATACCAATGTCTACAAGCTGCAGATCTCCCTCAACACCTATATGTTTAGCATAGTCTAAAAATGCTGTTTATGTTCTCAGACAAGAAAACAAAAGGACTGGAAGCCTATTTCCTAGTCTAGTCATCCAGATACTCCCTTGTGTCCCCTATCCTGATGTCTATTTGATATTATCTTAAATCTCCTAGTTTCATTCTTCATACACACAAACACCCACACAGAGACATATTCAAACAACTTTTGATTGAGGTTTCAGAGATACAAAAGCAGCCGGTTCAGAGTTAGCATTCCCATGGCAACGGAAACTTGATGCTGTTATAAACACTATCCATAACACGCTCTGTCAGCCCGCACATCAGCTTTCCTTAATAACTCCCTGTAGTATGGCTGAACGACTGAAGGAACAGTACTTTTAAATGCATTGTTTTATGTTTCTGTGACACCATCTATTTTGACCTAAGGCTTTTTTTACATTTACCATCTTAATATTAAAAGTAATCAAAGCAGCAAGTGGTGGCATGCTAAAATGGTCATATCCATGTCTGTCTGGTTCCTTGTGCCAATAACAAGTTGCATGTGTAGGTGCCCCTGCGCCTGTGTGGTGGTTTGCTAGCTGTAATGGAGCTCTGTGTGGGCATCACCACCCCCCCCACAGGGACAACAGCGTCTAAAGCACTTAGATGATGCTGTGCTGGTGTGTGATAGTCAAAAATGCTGTATTTTATGTCATAAATACTCACTTTCAAAACCAGCAGTCCAAATGATCTTTACTTAAAAATTAGTCTTCTGCCAAGTCTCACTTCTAGAAAAGAACTGGTTCAAGTTACTTCACTACAGCTAAAGTTCAAGAAAAGGTAGAGTTACATATGAATATATTAACATATATATATATGTATATATATATATTATTTTTTTTTTTGCTCGATACAGAGGCATGTATATACACTTACTTGTGTGTTGATGGCCCCAGAGCAGCACATGGGTGCTGAGTTCATCTGTGACAGAAGTTTCTCTTATGCTGGACATAGAGTCAAAGCTCTGTCACAGCCCGAGCTTTACAGACTCTTGCAGTCCCTGTGTGCACCTTGGAATTTCTCTGCAATTTTAGAGGTGGTGGAAAAAAGTTATGTTCTTATATAGGCTGTTGGGAGTGTAGGAGTTGCCAGCACCATGATACTAAAGCAGGAAACTGGTTCTGAAGTAAACCTGTAGACATCTGCTGGAAATGGTGACCTGTGCTTGTAATCTCAAAGACCTTCTAATTTCACTGGAACTTCAATTCTGTGGACTGAAAAACAGGAGTGAGTTTTACTTTCACATTCTTCTAACCTTCTATCTTCATGAGTGGTTAAGATAAAGAGACACTGATAAGTCTCTTTTGCAGGGGTTGGGGAAGCAGAGTCCCTGCCACTGTAAGTGAAGAGCAGGGTTGGGACCACCTGATGAAACTGAACAGGTACAAGTCTGTGGGACCTGGTGAAATGCATCCCAGGGTCCTGAGGGAACTGGCTGATGTAGTTTCTAAGCCTCTGTCCATTGTATTTGAAAAGTCCTGGCAGTCAGGCAAAGTCCCTGATGACTGGGAAATGGGAAATATCACTCCCATTTTTAAAAAGGGTAGAAAAGAGCACCCAGAGAACTACAGATCGGTGATCCTCACCTCTGTGCCCAGGAAGATCATGGAACAGATCCTGCTGGAAGCAATGTTAAGGCACATGCAGGACAAGAAGATGATCTGAGACAGCCAGTATGGCTTCACCAAGGGCAAAGCATGCCTGACCAATCTGGTGGCCTTCTGTGATGGAGTAACTGCATCAGTCAACAAGGGAACACTGACCGCTGTCATCTGCCTGGACTTCTGTAAGGCCTTTGATATTCCCACATAACATCTTGATCCCCAAATTGTAGAGATATGGATTTGAAAAGTGGACCATTTGGTGGATACGGATTTGGCTGCATGGCTGCATCCAGAGAGAGCCTGCCCACTACTCTGCCCTTGTGAGGCCCCACTTAGAGTGTTTCATCTGAGTCTGGTACCCCCAGTACAAGAAAGCCTGTTAGAGCAGGTCCATAGGAGGGCCATGAGGATGATCAGAGGGCTTGGGCACCTCTCCTATGAAGTCAGTCTGAGAGAGATGGAGATGTTCAACCTGGAGAAGAGAAGGCTCCACCAGACCTCCATTTTGCCTTTCAATACTTATAAAAAGATGGAGAGCAATTTTTTGCCTGGCAGATAAAGGTAGAACAAGAGGAATGGTTTTAAACTAAAAGGGGAGATTTAGACTAGATTTTAGGAGGAAATTCGTCACTCAGAGAGTGGTGAGGCACTGGAACAAGTTGCCAAGAGAGGCTGTGGATATCCCATCTCTGGCAGTGCCCAAGGCCACAATGGACAAGGCCCTGGGCAACCTGGTCTAGTGGGTGGCATCCCTGCCTATGGCAGGGGGGTTGGAACCAGATGTTCTTTAAGGTCCCTTCCAACCCAAGCCACTCTATGATTCTATAAAGTCTGAAGCTCTCAATAAGATTTTTCCAATGTTGAGTTACTTGTTACTTTTCTTGTTCTATTGGAAAGCCAAAAGCATTTTACATTTTATCAAATCTATTTTCTATCAGTTTTTGTAGGAGAAAATATTTTAAGGAAAAAAGCAGAGCTAATTAAAATGATAGGAGAGTCTTTTTTTTTTGTCTTTTTTTTTTTTTTTTCCCTAAGCATTAGGATGCTCAAGGATAATTTTTTTATATTTATATGTTAACTTATTTATTGGTTGGTTGTTAATTTCAAGAAATAATGAAAAATGTGAGTGTTTGTTGTGATTCAACCAATATTCAGGCAATTTTTTAAGGTTCAGAGGGGATTAATCATTCAAGCCTATTCTTCCTTTTTTGTAATAACATCTGTGGGTGGCAAAATCATGTGGGTGATATAGTCTTTTCAGCAGAAACAAAGCCATCTGCCACCTGTGTGCTTATTAATCTACCTCTTTACTCCACTTGCGTCCATCTAAAACCTTGGCCTTTCTCCCTAGACAACCAGTCTCATAGCAACTAACAGATTATTCTCAAAGATGACAATATGTAGGAAGTATTGCTTTCATGTACTCCTATTTTCCCATTTGTATTTCTCCCAAAAATTGTATCACAAGGTGAACAGAATCTAAAAATTGTTCTAGTTATAATCAGCATTACCAGGTCAGTCGGCAAGTCCTAATTACAACTGGAATTTCAGCATGCTTTGGATCTTCTGTAAACTGACAATGAAAAAGACTCTGGACTACCTAGAAAATCACTTCCAGGTGTTTGCAGATGGGAAAAACAAGATACTATGACCAACATGATAGGCAGCATAAAGCCAGGCCCGTTGGAAAAGGTTTTAAGAGGGTATATGATGATTATGAGGATTATGTCAAACTAAGAAGAAAATGAGTAAGAAAGTGTATTTTTATGATCTGCATTATGAAAACTGAAATACCACATCACAAGTTTTTTAGGAACTGAAAACACTGTTACGTTACTGGCTAAGGAAGGCTAGCATGTTCCTCATAAACTCCTTGCAAAAAATCCAGACTACGTTTAGGTTTGTAACATCTCCTAAGGCTGGCATAGCCAAGATGACATAGTAAAGCAGGTCTGTCCTTTACATAGCCCATAACAATCATGTCCTGTGAAAGCACTCTTCAGTGAAACTCTTCCCCTTCTATCTCCTCTAGTTATAAACTGCATAAAACAAAGAAGGGGTAGTGAACTATGGTTAAGAAGTGCTCTCCACACATGTTGCTCATACACCATTTGGTGTCACTGCTATCACTTACTGGGTGTATTCTGGTGAAAGAAGTCAGTTTCCTTGTGTGTTAAAATAAGCTGGGAACTTGCAAAACCCCCAGCAGAGATAGCACATTGCCAGGGAAGCCTTAATCTCCTGCATGCTCTCAGCTATTCCAGTTTTTGCTACAGCTTCCATCTTTCAGTGGATGCATTTAATTTCAGATTTTTTTTTTTTTTCTAACATTTAAATCTAATGAAGAGATTTTCTTTAACAGACCTGTCATTTTCTAGCACATTTCCATCTAAGTCTTGGCTTGAGAAGATGCAGGACCTAGGCAAGGCATGCTGAAGTCCAAAATGGAAATTCTTCCCAGTTGTCCTTGTTGGGCTTCAGAGCAGATCATACTTGTTACCGCAGTTTTTACTGCAGCGCAGCTACCAAAGTGCCTTTAAAACATATTGAAAGGATGCAACAGAAAATACCTCTGATATTTGTCAAAGGCAAGTTAAAGAGCTTTAACTGAATATATTTGCATGGTGATTTTAAGATTTTACCTTCTGAATTTATTTCTCTTCCCTAAAGAAAGAGGGTTTTCATGTAGGATTAAAAGAAAAGGGCATGTTTGTTTCTGTGCCCTGAGCCTGTCATCTTACTTCTAAACTCTAAGAGCCATCGATCAATTGTATTTTACATGTGGAAATACGTCTAGATATTTTCTTTGACAATTGTTTTTATTTACACATTCTTTGACTGGAACTGTAAGAATTATTCTAGACAATTTGGGGAAGTGTTTTTTTTTTGTTTGGTGAGCTGGTTGGTTGCTTGTTGGGTTTTGGTTTGGGTGTTTTTTTGTTTGGTTGGTTGGTTTTGTCTTGTTTTTGAGATATAAGCATGTCAAAGAAGTGAAAAGGATTCCAAAGATCAAGGTATATGAAGGAATTAATAATAGCAATAAACAATTCTAGTGTTTCTTAGCTAACCTTAAATTGCAGGTAGTTAATACCCATTTAATCAGGAATTTGTAAATGAAATGAAATTTTACAGGGCTTCAGACCTCTGAGCAATGTGAGATTGATTATGGACCTCTTTTTGAGATGACAGGCTAAACACACCAGTATTTGAATAATTCATATCATCCTGTTAATGACATTCATAACAACTACCTTTGGGACTAAAATAATGGCTTAATAAGAAGAAGAAACAGACCAAGCAAGTTTTTAGTCTGTCTAATTATGTAAAGTCTCTGAGGCATAAAGTGAAAGTTCTCAGCAAAAGCCAAATGAAGTGAGTGCTTTTTGGTAATATTCATAGTGTATGCTCCTCCATATGAATATTACAGCTTGATCCAAACAGTCCCTGTATTTATGTTTTCTGTACAAGTTGTTTTGACCTACATTCTGATCCTTCTACAGACATGGAAATTAAATGAATGGGACAATTTATGCCAATGATTCAGCATTCCTAGCTTGAAACATAAATAGTCTAACTGAAGAAAGCAAAGACATTGAGTTACTTTTAGGTGGCTGGCTCGGACTAAGCTGTGAGTACGGGGAAGACTTGAGAGCCATTTGTTATTACTGTATGGGGAAAGAGTTGGGTGAGGCACACTGAACAATACGATCAGGAGGGTAAGCTTACAGAGGATTTGGTATGAAATATGTGCAGAATCTTTGCTGGATCTGCATCCAGGTCAGTGAAACAAAGAGGATTTGAGATCTGAAATAACGGGGTATTTCATCAATTTGCCTGCGAGGTAAAATCCCGCAATCACACAATGGAATTACCATTTGTAAAGTGACATATAGCAAATGACTGTGTTTATTCTTCCAGACTATCACAAGTTTAATATAAAACAAGTTGGCTTTTCCATGTAGCAAACTCCCATTCCAGAACAGAAGCAACAGCTGGAATGCCACCATGGATAAATCACTACCTTACCTCATCTGGATGCTAGTTAGGACTCGTATTAGTGCTGCTATCCTGACTGCATTAATTCCTTCAGCTAAACCTGGAGAAGCTCTGCTGACAGTGCTGGTTAGGAGAATAACAAAAAGCCACAGACAGGCAAGATATACAAGCACTTTGCATTGAGGCATGGTGATACTCTGCAGCAGGGAGTATAATAGGAACTGACCTTCTCTGGCCATCCTGAACCTCATCACATGCTGAGTCCTGCACTGCAGCCCCTGCTTCAGACATGCCTTCTGAGTGAAGCAGCAATGTTCATTGTGCTCAGGGCCCCTTGTGCTTGAAGACTGAGAAGAAATCATAGGAGGGAGCTTTCAGGCTCATTACATTTCACAGTATTGCAGGAATCATGTCAGGTTACTCCTTTCCTGAGTTTATTACAAACATTTCCATTGGCAAGTATCCATGTTTCTCATCAGCATATGCTTCTGTGGGAGCTTTCTATATAGCTTTATCAGAATCATGACTTAAAAAAATCAGATTTCAATCTTTCAAAAACTGATGAAATCATCAGGGAAGCATTGCTATAGTAAATCTTTGCATGCTGGTATAGTCCTGATCAACCCTATTTTTACATCAACAGTAGTGAAGGTTATTGAAAAAATATATGCTTTGAAAGGATGGAGAATTATTTATAGTAATGCTATTGTATCTCATAACTGAACTAGGTAAACATCACAGTTCTTTGTAAATTGCATTTCTGTTCTGAACAAAGCCTCATGAAAAACTGCATTTAAAGTTTCAAAGACCCAGTGCTTCATGAAAGCTTTAAACTCGGTATATCTTGGAAGCATGTTGTTAAGGTATACTTCAGGCAAACCTGTTCTGTGCTAAATTTTAGTGGTGTTATTGCTAACAGTGCAGTAACAAATGAGAGGATTATAGTTATGTATTCTGGCCAGGAGCATCACATATGGTGTCTTCCTAAAGTCACTTCATCTTCTCATCTCTCTCCTCCACTATTCCATGTAACAATGTAGATGAGACAGATGCAACTGATTTTTATTTTTATTTTTAATCTTTTTTTGTCAAGTACATAGTTTCTGCACACTGAATATGCTAATATTTGATCACAGATTGCAGAGGAATGTGAACTTACATTGACGGTGTCCCAAATTTCTCCTGTTCTGTTACATTGATATATTATGAATGTGACTTTTTTTTTTTTTTTCTTCCTGCAGTTCTAAGGTTTGTTAAGCATGCTGGGAAGTTATTTTTGTTGTTTATTTTGTGGAGCTCTTTGGACAGTTTATTAAATGGTTTCTTGTTTTTATAGGAAAAAAAACATGTTGTAGTTATCTCCAGTTTTATGGTCCTCCATTTTCTCACACCTAAAAGTGTAGCTGAAAAAGCAACATGCAGATCATAGGATTGGCTCTGAATCGTCTTTGAAAATAAATGTCTTTGAAATAATTGTCTTTGCACTGTTTTTGCTTTGTGCAATCTGTAGAAACTTGTAACTTTGCCTTGTTCACATTGACACAGTCTCCTGGGAAAAAAATATTTTTTTTCATTTGTTTTTCCTGTATGATACATATTTTTTGAAGTTAAATTCCAGTTTAATTTTGATTGCCTACATCTTCATCTTCATCTGTGTAGATATCTGAATGATTTAGCATCCCAAAACTGATTTGTGTGAGTCATTGCAGTCAAAGATATTAGTGCACCCATGAAAATTGTTTAATAGGTAATTACTGCTACAGAATCAGTGCCAAGAGCAGGAGACATAGCAAGTCACTGTTTCCCCTCCTGCACAAAAAGGCCATGGCTCTGTAAAGTGCTGCAATGAGAAAAGTGGTCTAATCATGGAGCTGGGGTGATTGTGGTGGTTAAAGGAACAAGATTAAATGAAATTTCAAGGGTTGCTGGGAATTTTTTTAACTGATAAGGGTGCATTTTGTTCCCCAGCTCTGGGGCATGTGCCACACTCAAGGGAGCATTCCCTGAGTGATTTTCTTTTTACTTAGTTTTGTCTATATGGTGCAGTTTAGGAGGCACCAGGCAACTGGCAGTACACATGTTCAGCCTTCAGCAATGCGAACAGCACTGAATCTGAGGTGCTAGATTTTATCCCTGAGGGCTGTTAAATTGAGTTGGCTGCCAAGCCTGTGCAGTTGCTGAGTTTTTAACTAACTTGCCATAACAGCATAGTGAATTTGCACCATCTATTGTAAAGACGGTGCCTCTTTCTTGTAGAATCAGATTTGGATGGGCTGAAATCAGACTATGGGCTTTCTCTTACAGCCAGTTTTACCTGCATGATTTAGTGCTCATCATTTACTCTAGCAGCAGGAAACTTTTGCATTGAAATGCAAAACCTGTTAGAGGCTGATTCTTTAATTGTGGGTGTTAAGTGGCACCTTGCTCAAGTTTCATCAAACGCTGTGTGCCGTCAGGAAGTATGGCAGCAGGCATCCTTTACTAAGATCTCTCTGCATGTGCACGTTGCAGCTGCAGCCCCCAAAGTGTGCTGGGTGAGTAAGATGCTGTGTCAGTTGCTGTTCCCTGGGGCCAACTGCAACACCATGCACGTGGGCTGCCTGCCAAGCCTGAATCTGGTACTCTCGGTGTAACCTTAGATGTAAGCCAGGCTAGGAGAACCGATCAGGCTTTTCATCTTTTTCCTCAAACTTCTTGCAAGTATATTCTTCTTCCAAAGTTATTGTCCTACACTAGTACCTAAATTACTGGGACAAGCCCCTCAAAGTACCATGGATCTTCTATCATCCTTGATTTTCCCGTTTGCTCTAGGTGATGTCAAGGGGTCTTTTATAAACAAATAAGCTGTTGTCTTTTATAAAAATATACATTTTACAATAAGAACAATAAACAATAAACAATAAGAACTCTTGTTCTTACTGTGCTGATTTTCACTTCTTCGTTTTAAAACAGTCACCCATATAATTAGAATATATAACTTCCTATCCTAAATCTGTATTTCTGTTGTATCCACAAAGCAGAGCATCCCAAGCTGTTTTTCTTAACAATTGCCACAGAAAAATGCATTTGAAAATGCTTTTAGTGCTACAAGAGCTAGTTCACATTTCACATTGGGAAGAAACTGTGCTTCCTGCTGAAGTACATTAAGTAAGAAAGATTTCAGCACCAGCTTCATTATAGTCATTGCACAGTTCTAATAGTTTGTGTTTTGCTAGGATCTGACTTGAGAAATTTAAAACACATAAAGGAACCCAGACACAAAGGGCCAATTAATTCCTGGTGTATCCATATACACTGAAAGGAGTTACCACAGGCATGAAGTTAGCCCCATGACAGTTTTCTATGCAAGAAAGCTGTAGGGATTTGAAAGTGTTTTTCTTCTTCCTTCACCAGGATTTTCCTGCAAACATTGACAAAATTTATAGATCTAATTGCAAAACACAGTGTCCTGTTTTTCTTTCCTAAGTTATTTCAAGTTCAGTGCTGTTTAAATCCAGAGCTCAGTTTATGATTCAGAGTACAATTCCTGACTGAGAAAGCTTCTAAAAGGAAGAAAGCCTCTTGAGGTGCAGTGGTTAATTTGTTGTACATTAGAGTTGGAGGCTGAGGCATGGAGGAGCCAGTGTGGTAATAGACTATACAGTGGCTAAAGCCATGGTTTCATCAGAAATTATTCTTTCCAAGCAACCAGAAAAAATATCTTCTACATACATTCTCATCCAAAACAAACAAACAAACAAACAAACAAACAAACAAACAAACAAAAACCTTTGTTAGATCATTATCTGGGAAAAATAAAAATAAAAATTGAGAGTGAACCTGAAAGAACATTAGATACATGCATAGATAGATCAAAGAAAAATTATTTGGTATTGGGGTATCTCCCATGGTGTCTTCCTTTTCCCAAACAGTGAAATTTGAAGACATTTCTTGACTGCATATCTAAAAAGCAAATTGTCAATGACTGTGTTATGTTTGACTGTACTTTCCAATTTGTTTTTGGAAATTGTATCTTCTTTACTATTATTAATATAGTAAATATATGACAAATTTGTCTATGTTGCCTGTTTATAAATAATTTTAAATTCCATATACAGAGTGAAATATGCAGAAGAGTCTTTGAGAAACCTTGGTGTTTGTCCATTTATTATTCTGGGTTAACTACATTTTGAAATGGTATTAGGGGAGCTGATAGTAGTCTCTGAAGCTGTCCTCTTACAAAGATCTGTGTGGTGTTTTTGTTGTTTGTTTGTTTCCTCATTTTGTTTGTTTGTTGTTGTTGTTTTGTTTTGTTTGTTTGTCTTTTTGGGGTGTGCACATTTTTTTTCCCCTCTTGGAAACAGAGAATGTGGAAGAAAAGTTTTCCAAAACTCAACCTCTTCTCTGAATCTCTTCTAATCTCACCACCTGTTTAAATTCCTGGTATGAGTCCATTCTCTCCATTGCAACTGAAAATATTTCTGAGTTTTCCTGGTATGTATTAGAAAGAGCCTGTAAAAATGTGAACTTGTATAGGCAGCTTCTACTCTCCCAGGTCTAAACTGATAAAACAACCATTGTTATCTTAAAAGTGTAGGAGTGTTTATTCATTACTTGTGGTGAGAATGCGATAAAGCTACATTGGCATTTCTTTTTTCCTCAAGAACAAAAATATCAAAAGCCCAACTATTTCAGACAAATAACAGAGAAAGAGATAGAGTACCTCAAAAGCACAGCAGTAAAATGCTGTCTTTCCTCACTTTCCCATTTTATATGTAATAAGATGCTTTAACAGTGATGTTTGATCATGTTACCTTCTTAATAGATACTAGATTACATTTCCAAGTGAGACAGAATCTTGAGACCACACTATAAAGAATAAAGGGATTGAAGTGTCTCATCAGCAGATACCTGATCCATCTCCGGCTCATGATATTCCTGCACTGGGGCTGCCATTCCAAATAGTAAGGAGGTCGCGGTGTCAGCCCTGCTAGCTGGGAAATAGGGATAAGGAATGTTCATATCTCTTGATAGCCATTGATAATTTGTCATTGACTTCCTTGGGATTAGCATTTCATCCATTATCTTATATAAATGAATTTTCAGTGAGAATCAAAGAAAAGTCTACTTATTTGCTTTAGAGAAAATCCATGTATTTTTACTTTCATAAAAAAATGTTAATTTGAGGTTAACTCAGGCTCTTACTTAGGGTTTGTATATTGGCGCCTAAAAGAACGGAAGATTCAGCCTTCAGTAAACTAAAGCACTGTTGTATTTCTTCTTTAGGAAGGAAATACCTAGTAGTACAAGTAAAATGCCATGTCCCAGTACTATAGCAGCAATATCCCTTATGTAGCAATGTGTGAGTGAGTGCACATAATAATATAAGCATAGTATGTGCTTTTTTATTTTATTTGTTTGTCTGTGTACGTGTATGATGAATGAAAGATAATAGTAATTAATACAAGTGTGAAGATAGTGATTTAAATGATTCAGCTATGTTTTTTCATTTCTTTAATTAAAAAAAAAAAAAAAAAAAAAAAAAAAGAAGGAACCAAAATAATCTAGGATCAGAATTATGTCCCTCAAATGGTTAGTGATACTGTTGCCCTCATTTCAGATAAACCTGCAGAAGAAGATGCGAGTCACTGGAGTTATAACCCAGGGTGCCAAGAGAATTGGAAGTCCAGAATATGTAAAATCTTACAAAATTGCATATAGTAATGATGGGAAGTCGTGGACAATGTACAAAGTAAAAGGCACAAATGAGGATATGGTAAGTTAAGTCATCTGTGTATGACTCACTGAGTATGACTGTGTATGTCTATGTCTCATGTTTTAGCTGCCTTCAGACATATGAGATATCTCTAGTAAATAAGCTTAATTACTTGACAGCTTGATATAGGTTGCCTAGTTGTTATGTTTCTGTTTTAGAAATCCAGAAATTTTGACTTTCTTTCTGCTAAGAATTTCTTATTCTTTAATTGATGGTTTTATAAATATTTTGTCCCAAGGCTAAAAAAATCCTGTTTATTACACTTAACTGATTTTCATTTTAATTAGTTTACCAGTAATTACTCATTACTCTGTTTTCAATTTAGTTTTATTACATTGGCAGATTACCATTAACCCTTAAAAGCATGGAACCCATTCATCAATGCTAATCTCTGTGCTGCACAAACAGTATCATCCAGTGAGAAGTACACATTCACACTTTATAGTTACCATTTATTTTTTGTACTGACTTCTGCATACAAAGCAGCAAAAATCCTTTTGCTGTATAGGTTAAGATAGAACAAAGGCACCTTGCAGGGTTGGACATGTTTTTTTCTTATGCAGGCAGGAAATTAAACTGCTGGGTGAAAGGTGTGTAGTGAGGGAAGAAAGCAAAACACATACAAAGCATATCTAGTTAGGATGAGGAGTAAATAGGGAAATGCTTATAGGTTTAATTCAGCTACCGCTGAGATCAATGGGAGGGTTATAGTACACCGCAGTGGGAGCTAGAGCAGGTTCTTGAAGTAGAGGGGAAGAGTAAATGTCAATCAGTGCAAATAAATGAAGGCTAAATTGAATAGGGGCCATTTAATGCACTAATTAGAAAAGAAGATGTAATTTAGTGCGTTAGTAGATCGAGTTCCTAGGAGTGACAAGATAAAGGCCCACAGCACAGGTGTCAAATGCACACTGGTGCAAGACAAGGGCTTTATTTTAGGTTTTGCTTAAAAGCTTCTGTATTGGGCACTGGAGGAGATAGGACAACCTCAACATGCAAAATACTTGCAGAGAAACATGGAGAACAGGTGAGAAGAAAAAAGCAGGTATTTTTGATGCAGGGTAATCAACTGCACCTCCAGTAGTGCTTCTGGCATGTTTTATTAAGATGTCACTTTTCCATAGGTGTTCCGTGGAAACGTGGACAACAACACCCCGTACGCTAACTCCTTCACACCACCAATAAAGTCACAGTATGTCCGGCTGTATCCTCAGGTTTGCAGAAGACATTGCACGTTGAGGATGGAACTTCTGGGCTGTGAGTTATCAGGTGGGTTTTCTGCAATCACTGTGTCTCTGAAGCGTTAAATACAATCATGAAATCAAATAATCACACAAACATAAAATCACAGAACCGTAGAGTAGTTTGGGACGTTAAAGCCCACCCAGTGCCACCCCCTGCCATGGGCAGGGACACCTCTCACCGGGCAAGGCTGCCCCCAGCCCCATCCAGCCTGGCCTTGGGTACTGCCATGGATGGGGCAGCCACAGCTCCTCTGGGCAGCCTGGGCCTGGGCCTCACAGCCCTCTGAGTGAAGAATTTCTTCCTAACATAGATTCTAAATCTACCCTTTTTTAGTTTAAAGCCATTACCCCTTCTCCTATCCCTACAATCCCTGACAACGAGTCCCTCCCCAGCTTTCCCGTAGCTCCCTTTAGGTACTGGAAAGCTGCTGTAGTGCTGCTTAAGCAAGCACTGCATTTTTGTGCCTGTGGCCTAAACCACCTCGAAGTGGTTTCACCACCTGGTGAAATGCAGTTGGCAGGCCTGATTTTATCCTGGCAGAAATTTGCCTCTTTTTATGTAAGTTACATCAGCAAAAATACTTATCTAAATAATATGAATGACAGAAGTAGATTGCTGTAGGGCAGTAACAGGGGTAGAGTAATGTGGCAGCTACGCAGTATCGCATTGTAAATCTTCCTGGCACCAAAGCTGACCTGAGTCATTTCTCATGAGGACTGGGTGACCACACTGGTGTGTGTATGACATCCTCAGAGGTACCAGACTGCTTTGGCTGCCTTTGAAGATCACTTGTGCTGGAGGCAGAACTATTTTGCTGGTCTGCTTTGGACAAGATTTCAGTTTAGATTTGTTCTGTGGGTTTCCAGCAGAAGCACGGATTGTATCATGTAGCAAAAAAGTAAATGAACAAGTGGAACCAATATAAACCCTCTTAAGGTTTGTAGTAGCAGAAGTTATAGCTCAAAAATGTAAAGCCTGACCTCTAGTCACTCTCTGCAAGAACCGTGTTCCCTTACAAATTCAGTAAAGCATGTAAATTTTTTATCTTTTTCAGGAGATCAACCTTTTACCAGTGGGAGCACACCACTGAATTCATTTAAGAAAGATTTTTATGTGGCTGCTGCTTACTGTACAAACAATAGTCATCCCATTCACGAATGATATATCAAAACAGCTGGAGTTAAATAATCCTCAGTCCTCTAGTGGCATCAAAACCAGATTCAGAAATGAAAAGTTAATGCATTAATCTCAGTGTAGCCCTTTTCCAATATAGATAGGTTTGAGAGTAAATAGAAAATTCTGTCTAGCTGCTTTAGTCTATTAGATTTTTTTTACGTCTTCCATTTCTGGAACTGCAATTTAGAGTAAGTCCTTGCCAGAATGACCAGGAATTGTTTTGCTCAAAGAACTGTGAAAGCTACTGAAGTGAATTAATTTCAGTGGTCTCCTAACAGTTTCAAGGTTGTCATTTCTTAGAACCCTGGGCAGCCAAGCCTCAACAGAAGCATTTCAATCTTAATGAAAGAGAAGTATAATTATATATAACGGCAGACTAATACACTGTAATTCCAGGTGGTCTTGTCTTTCTTAGGCAGAAAAACATGTTGAGATGTCTGGCTTCTTTGACAAGTGCTGGTGCTTCAAAGGGAGTCACTACCAAAAAGGACTGAGACTATGTTGCAGCACCAGATCATCCAAAAAGTTAATCCTTTCTTAGTACAAATTTCATCAAAATGTTCAGTATAATCTGCTGTAGATTCATAAATCCCTTTACTTGAAACGACTCGTAGCCAGATCTTACTGAAAATTATGATCAGTGCTTGTGTGGTTGGCCATCAGTATATCAGGCATTAATTTGCTTGGTCTTAAGTTTCTGCCTTGCCTGTGTTTTGCACATTTCTGTGTTGCAAATTCCCTTTCTACCACAGGGTATTCATTTATGGGGAGACACAGATCACAGCTACTGTTTATTAGAATGCCTTTATTCATTAAGCTGTTATTAGGATTAGCATCAAACTTTCAACAGCAGATAATTTCACACAACGTAGTCACTCACTCATGCAATTCACTCACACACTCAAACATCTGCATACGGTAGGCACTGCCTTTTTGCAGGTGGTCCACTGTTGATGTTGGTGTGCTTTGGTGGCCATGGGTGATTTCAATAAATTCCTAATGTTCTGAGTTTGTCACATCTTGCAGAGGAAAGTTAGTCCCCAGCACTAAGCAGGGGACACTTGCACATAGCATCTTCCAAGCAGGTAATTTTTTTCTTTTGGTCGTTTGTTTTCTGGTAAATATTTCTCCAAGCTAACAATATCTAAAAGCACTTTCACACAGGGAGCCTTTTTAACATTTACGTTTAATATTAGATTCCTCTCCCCTTTTTCATGTTCAGTAGTATCTACTCTGGAGAAGAATCCTATTTTCATTAATAGTAAGATTTTTGTTTTAATGTCTCGATTTTCAGAAAATAAAAAATACCACAGTACTAACCTTTTAAACACAGATTTTGCCAGTTCTTCATGAATCCTCATCTAAGATAAGGTGTGTATAGACCTTCACATGCAGAAGCATTTGCAGTTTTGCCTCTGCTATTGCAGACATTTAATCTTTCTGTTGGAATGTTGAGCTTTTTTGAAAGAAGTTCAGTATAACAGCAACGTACAGGACTCAGAAGACTAAAATATTATGCCATCAGAAAAGACGACAGAGAATAATCTCCATGTGGATCCTTTCAATTTTCAGACCCTAATCCACACTTTCCCAGGGTTTAGGTTCCTCATTAGTTCGCTGCTCCTTTTTCATTGGGGTAGGCCAAATATGATGTCTCCAAACTTATACCAAGATGGGTTTAAACATACACAGTCACCAGTTAACAATTATCACAGGTGGTGATATTCAAAGTATCTGAAACATTTTGTCCTAAGATGCTCCTCTGAGCTTAGCCACAAGTGTGTCTACATCAGCTCTCATTGATTTTAACAGGTTGTAGAAAAGGAAGAGGAGGTTTAATCCTTTCAAAGGAACAATATGAAGCAAATTGAAAGAACATGCAGTACAGTGGAGATGTCTCAAGGAGTTGTGAGCATTATTACAAATACACTTCTGTGGCAGATGCCTATCTACAGACACAAAGTTTTGCAGCAGTTTGATGATTCTGTTGTTTGTGCTCTCAATAAAAGCTCACCTCTCAAAAAATAAAAACAAAAAACAGTGCTCATACTCCATGCAGGGTGCCATGGCAAGAGACCATATGTGATCTGCTGCTGTTCTGCAACCCATGTACATCAAGATTATCTGTTTCAGTTTTCCTTGTTCTTCTCACTTTCTCCAATTATTTGCAACAACCATCTTACTCCTCTTTTGTTTTTCATTTGGGACAGATAAGAAGGAAGGCAGGTGTGAAATGCCATTAATTCATGCACACATGCACAGACACACAAGCAGACACATCTGTTGTTTCCTAAATCAATAACACTCAGAGAAGATAGAACTGTTTTGATGGATTGGACCAGCACTGAAAAACAGTTTTGACAACCCATGTTTTTGTGTCAGAGCCTCCTTCAGATTCCTTGGATGAAACATTCCTGCTGACAGCCCTTGTGATCTTGGAGTGATACTTCAGAGTTGAATAATAAGCAAAATCCTTCTCTAAAGCAACAGATGAGTCTCTCTTATTTACACTATCAATTGCTGCCTCCTACTCCCAGGAAAATTGTTTTGTTGTTTTTAAGTAGATAGTTCCCTCAACAGGCAAGGCTTCACATTTTCCATTTTCGCACTGAGAATCAGTTCTGAAAAGGTTTGTTGTTGTTTGTTCCCCCCCCCCCCCCCCCCCCCAAGTTAGCTCTGTTTATTTTTAATTGAATATGATACATGCCAGTATTTCAAAGTTTAAATATGGTTGTTACTACATTAAAGAGCATGTTGTTATTACCTGTCTTTGCTAATTTGCTCCTGCTGTTTGAACCCCCCAGGGGGTCTAGGCTTATCTTCCCTTAGTTGAATCCTCAATAATTCCACCTGATTCTGTGGTTAAACCAACTGCAGAAACAGAAGTAGAATCTGACCAAAAGGTCTTTGCTAGGAATATCAAAGAAACCAAACAAGATTCAGGTCTTTTAAATGAGGGTGAGAATACTGTGGAGAAAATGAAGTTTTAAGAGAGCCTGCTTTGATATCTTGCTCAAATAAAGTGAAAAACAATATGATAGTTTTGAGGTTTTTTTGTTTTCTTTTGTTTTGTTTTCTTTTGTTTTGTTTTTTCAGTAGTCACACTTCTCTGATTTTATCAGGAAACACCAGTTGAGACAGGTCATATAACCACGGGAAAGTCTTCACAATTTACCAGTGTGCTTTAAGAGACACAGCTGGTGACTTAGCAAATGATTACCTGTAAGGAACCAGCCCAGTGGCTTGGGGTCCAAATATCAGGTGGAAAACTTCTTTCTTATAAAGTCAAGGTCTTGTCACCCACAGTTACTCCTGAGCACATTCTGGCCCATTCAGTTAGAGTAAATTAAAATATTATTTGCAGGTTAACTGAGATAAGTCAGCCACAGATCTGAGTAGGATAACCGAATTTATGGAGTGACAACTTTGGCACAACTGCACACAGGCAGATTTTTGATAGCTGGAGGAAAAAATCAAGAAAGCTGCCTCTGTTTGTGTTCCCACAAATATCCATCCATCAATCATTGCTCCATGCAGCCATATGTCCACGCTTCCTGAGCACTATTCATCCCCCACTTTGAGCACTTTTCTTTGCTTTTCAACCTTATATCCAGGCAGCTCACTTCCCTCCCTCACTTCCAGTACTGTTGTTACAGTGCTACCATCCACAGTTGTCTCGCCTGTTGTCAGCTTCCCTCTTCTCTCTTCTGGATCTAGATGTGCTTTGTATATTCTCACTGTACTGTAGCAGGGCAGAGCAACACAGAGTCACTTATTATATTGATGTTGTTTCTATTTGTTTTTGCTCTTGTTGTTTCATGGACACCAAAAAGAGAGAAAGAAGCCCAAGATCTATCTTTAGCGGCAGTCAAAATAACTCAGTTATGTGGGACATCCACCTGGTTTGAACAAATAAACCTACAACTCTATTTCTCCTACAAAATTATCTACTAATATTCTCCCTCCCTTGCAGACATTATTCTGTAGTCTTCCATTCTGCCAGCATGTGTGGAGACTTTTTTGTCTGGGTATCTAGTAATTGGAAGGTGTAGAAGGGCTCAGTGCTTGTTAACACTATACTTCAGTAATGACATTAAGAAAAAATAATGTTTCCTCAGTATACAGGGGCATGGGTTTTGTGGCAAGGCATATAAACATGATAAAAATGAACTGAATAGGGGAAACAATATCAAGTTACTGGACAGGAAAAGAAAACCAAGATAAGAGACAAAAGTGATTTTTTCTGTTTGTTTCCCTTCATAAATTTATGTGAGCATAAAATACTTTGAATTCTCTATCTTGTTTTCAATTCTTCCAAGGTAGTGTTGAAATAAAGTGCCTTGAATTGGCTATTTTTCATGTGTTTGTTTGCAGCTTCCCCCAACAGTACTCTTGATTAAAGCCCTTTCTTTGAGAATTGCCAGTTGTCTTTTCCATAAGGGAAAAAACTAAACCACTTACAGAGATAAGTAGGTAGTGTCACAGATCTTATTTGCTGTTCCAGGTTGCTCTGAACCCCTAGGGATGAAGTCGGGACATATACAGGACTATCAAATTACTGCCTCCAGTGTTTTCCGGACGCTCAACATGGACATGTTTGCTTGGGAGCCCAGGAAAGCTCGGCTGGACAAGCAAGGCAAAGTCAATGCCTGGACCTCTGGACACAATGACCAGTCCCAGTGGCTGCAGGTAAACTTTCACATAAAATTTCACAGGCATTATTCTTTGTGGTGCCAGTATGGGGAAGATTTACTGGTTTGGGATTATTTTTTGCTCCCCGTTGTGAGTATAACCATCCTGACTATAACCGTCCTGACCATGCCACGTGCAGATGATGAAGCTATGAAAGGCTGCACAGATCTTCATGCTTTTGGTACCTTAGTTGCACTGCTCCATTGCAGGTCAGATTGTGCAGCATACAGAGCTAGCCAAATGTTGCAAGGTTTCCAGCAACCAGGAATATTCCTTTGTAAATTAACACAGTGTTTGCAGATCTGTTTCACTGGCTTCTCTACTGTTGAGAGAGGTTTTCGTCCTGCTTCTGTCCTTCCAAAGCTCCCTGGAAAAGCATATTTACCTGAGATTTGTGCACATGAAGAAACTTGGTCCATAGAAATTATCTTTGTCTAAATGAGAATGCTCAAAAGTTCGAGACAAGTCTGACACTACTGAGATTGATTCAGCATATGAATTCATGATAAAGATGCACGCAGGCGATGTTTTCCACCTGAGCGTGATTTATACAAGTCAGTAGTAGGCTAATGTGTAAGATTGCAATAAATCACCATATGGAAGCCTATTTGACCAGTTGCTGACACATTTACATTTTTTGAACTGTTGAAAATAGCAGTGTTTTGATCAGCTGCCAGTTTGCAGTGGAGTTCTCAGCAGGAAGCCTCAATAGTGCTAGACATGTGGTACTAACCCCCTGCAATCTTTCCACATATAAATTATGACATATTAGCTTTTTTACCTACAGTTGCTAAGCAATTTAGCAATATGATTACTGTCTTTTCCCCAAGTTTACACACGTATAGCACGGAAGTATCAGTTGCCTTGTCTATTTAACATTTGAATAACTGCAGATCTTGGGATTTGCTGAAAGTTTTTTAGAGCAGCTTGTTGAAACAGCAGTTAGCAACTTCTGGAGAGGAGAAAGATTTTATTGCTGTATTTTATGGTGGAGAAGCAGATGAAAGTGTTTCTGCAAGTAAAAGAGAGGCTGTTTTATTGCAGCCAGTTTTAGCCCCATCAATGATGCCAAGAAACCAAGATTGTGCAGAGGCTCTGCAGAAATACCCTGTGGTGCATTATTCCTCCTGTGGGTGACAGTGGATTTTTAATTAACTACAGATGGCAGGGAGCTGCAGAGTTAATTCTTATATTCTAAAATTTTCTGTTCTGTTCTAAGCCTTGCCATAGTTGAACCTGCCTGAACCTGTAAATTTAACCTGGACCCCTGTGATCACTTGTTAGGACTCTATAAGTCCTTTATAAGGCATATTTTTTAATATGGTCAAAAATTTGTCAAGAAGTATTTGTGGTTTTTGTTTGTTTGTTTGTCTTAAGAGTATGATAATATTTCTTGTTCTAAAAAAACAGAAGGCATTAAAATCACTTGTTTTTTCAGTGTCTAAACTAGCCATTAACTTACACTATTAGCTGATTCTTATTAATTCAGTCCATGAGTAAAATGGACTCATATTCTTCAAGACTGGGTAATAGTTCTGTAAGAAAAACAAGCGTGACATTTAAATTTGTCTGTTTGTTGTTGTTTTGTTTGCTGGTAGTTCTCTCTTTTTTTCTTTAAAATGCATAATACTGTAACCTTTTAATGCACTGACTGCAATTTTATCATCATGCTGCTTTCACGGAATTTAGTCAAAACACATTTGTAAGAAAAAGTATGTGAAAGCAAACTTATCTGTATGCCCTTTTCTCTCAGCAATTCCATATTGCAAGGAATAAACCCAATAGCAATTCCATGGTATCCTAAAACAGGCATAAAGTAAGGCACAGATTTCTGAATATCACTTAAGTGGCTGTCCTACCAATGTGTTATTTCACAGTGTTAGCTTTACATGCCTTTTGAATTTTCTCTGCATGCCTTATTTGGTTTATCTTTTATAATTTTCACTAGAAAGCCTATAAAATTGGGTAAAAGCCTACTGAATGCCTTTAAAAATTATTGTTGTAATATGTGTTATGCGGATGACTCGAACAGCTTTGTTCCAACTGGTAGTTATTTTGGGAGAACCTTGCCTAAACGCCATTGTTATCAACTGTTCCTCTTCTTAAAAGCTTGTGTGCTGACATACACATCAGGGAGCCTGCTGTGATAATGGTTGCTGAGAGGTGATTGCATCATGTGCATAAATGCTACTTGCTACTTATGGGCAGTTCACAGCACTTTTGGATGAACCCTGGAGATAAATTCTTCTCTATCATGGGCTGGGGTTGTTTAACTCTGTTTGTTTTCTCTCCTTCAAAAAGGGAAATTCTGAATCTTCTATTTATTTTAAAATGCAGCCACTAATAAGTAAGTTCTTTTTCTTGAAGTGTTTGGGATCGCTACATCCATAATTTAGCTCCAGAGGCAGCTATGTGACTCATCACAGAGGCAGTGCATTTTCTTCTTTAAGAATATTACCTTATCAGTGCTGCAGTTGTTGGAAACCTGTTGTGAACTAAGCTCTACTTACCTGATGAGCTACAGGTTCCCTGCACAACACTTGTTTACATCAAACACTACCATTAGTAGAAGAAAAAGGTTTTCTATGATGTGTGGGAAATGTGAGTGTGATAAGATGACCAGAATTGTCATTTTCCATCTCAGTCATAATCTGGGCACTAATAGACATGGTTTAGTGATGGGACTTGGTAGGTCAGGTTGGTGGTTGGACTTGAAGGCCATTTTGAGCCTAGGTGATTGCCTGATCCTATGGGTGTGAATTCCCCAAAGTGCTTGCTTCAAGGGAGATACTTGCTGTTCCTGTAAAGATGCTACTGCAAAAGCCATGTGTCAGTTACCTGGCCTAATTCATAGGGTAGGACCCTTCACTGACATTGGTAATCTGCCTCTTTTTGTCTCTCTTGTTGTTGTAGTCAAAATCAGTGCAGGGTGGTGATACAGAAAAATGCTGCTGTTCAGCAGGGTACCAAACCTAATGGGAGTAATTAATTCCAGCAACCAGTTCTGCTCCTGAATGCACTTCCTTAGGGATTCCTTTCCTTTTGGAGACACTGCTGAGAAATTATCTAAAAAAAATTAAATAAATAAAAGAAAAAAAAAAAAGGTTCAGGGGAAGAGGGGAAGGAGTTGGTGCTGAAATTTAAAAGAAGTAAAGGTTTGCTTCCTATCATTATGTACAACCTTAATGTAAACCAAGCCAGGTATTGCAAGACAGTTCACAGTCTTTTGCAAGGATTTATTGGTGATCTATGATGAGGCTGTTTTGGGAGTGCTTCTCTTTCTCCTGAACACAATCCAGGACTGTAATTCCAGCCAGTCACCACAGTCCCCATTTTTTTAGATATTTGGGTATGCTAAAGTACTTCTTGCTTTATGTCTGGAGTGGGGCACTGAGACTATGAAGATTATTGAAAAGATTCCTTATCTTTCAGATGCTTAGTGACTGCTCTTGTAAACAAATTTTCAACCATGCTGTATCTCATTTTCCTAGCCAAGGCTATCATTCAAAAAAATTAATATTTTCCTTAAAATCCATCTCCAAGCTACGATTAATTTTCTGCAGCTACGAATTATGAAGTCAAGAGAGGCTGAAATCTGCTTTCATCTATTTGCTGTTAGTTAAAGATTTGGTGTTTTTAAATATTTCCTACTTCTGCTAGACCGGCAGATGCCATATCCGTCACCGTATTGATTTCCCACTCTGTGCCTAATGAGGACAGCAGCGCCTTGTGCTTTAATGCCTTTGCCCGTTTGTCCTTTGCTTGGTGCTTCAGCAAGTAATTTCTCTGATGCTGTTTCTCTGAACTGCTGTCCTCTGCAATATTGCTTGCAGCCGAAGCATCTCATTTCATTTGGTGTTTCCAAATAGCTGGAGTTTTCTTCTTCCCCCTTAACCATCTCCGTTACTTAAATTGTTTTGTATGTTATCTTAGTTCTTTCTAAGCACACAGAGGTCTTGGTATTTTAACTTAAAATCAGTGAAATGCCAGGGGTTTTTTGAAGGTCTGTATCTCAACAGAGCACAGTTGGATGAAACGGATACCCATCTGGGAAACCTGCTGAGGTTCCTTTGCATATCCACATTATCTTCAGGCCACCAACAGCACTGCTATAGCCTTGTGTTTCCAATCGTACTTGAAACTTCAAAACAGTTTTCTCACTGCGAATTTGACTTTCACCTATGTCTTCAGGTTGCATTTTTTTCCAACTTGATGTGCATGGGAGATAAACTTGATACAGTTAATTCACTATTGTTTTATATTTCTACCACTGAGCACTGATGATTTAAGAAAATCATCCTTCCCTTAAATAGTACAGTGGAGCAACAAACAATGTCTTACTCTAATTTTCACTCACTGATTGCATGTGATGGAATCAGATAAGCACTATTAGGAAGAAAACAGATGCTGATAAAGACAACAGATTACTGTGAAGATTGGCAAAGCAACTGTTATATACATGTATATACCTACTTCTTTTTCAAATGTGATGATCGTTAGTAGTATAACATGTTTGGCTTGGGTGCTTTTCATGGCAGCCTAATCTCCACTATTAGATAATATTCTCATGGCTTTTTCATCAACACTGCTCTAAAATAGTTGTCTTAGTGCTGCAGTTTGACTTGTTCTTTCTGTTTAATATGTTATCATGTTTTCTACATCACAAAGTCGCTTGGTTGAAAAGAAAAGCAGAATTGTATTCCAAATAGTTCCTCACTTTTTGTTTATCAGCTTAAACTAGATGATTTTTTAGATGCTGAGATTTCCGTAAGGTGAATCCTTCCTTTTTTTTTTTTTTTAATATGGGAAGAAAACACTTTTTTATCTCATATTGATTAGCCTAGTTTGTTTTCATGGTGGTATTCTTTCACTCTATCACAAAATAAAAGAATATTGTTTTCTGTCTTTCATGTGGTATTTACTGCTACTCTGTTATTGCCCCTGCCTCTTTCTCCTCTGTCTTGCTGTACTTGCCTGTTTATTTTTAATGAATTCTGCAGAGGCTTGCCGGATAGAAAATCACAATATTGTAACATTTATATATGCTGAAAACAATGCAGAAGGAGAAAATTATGTGGATAGTTCAATTATCTTTTGAACTGTATCATTAACAAAGCAAGTATTTCTACTAATACTGGTTAAAGTAGACAAGTAAGTAGTTTCTGTCTGGCCACCAGCTTAAGTATTTTATTTTCATACCCACACTCTGGAAAAAGAAAAAAAAAAAAAAACAAAAAAAAAAAAAAAAAAGAAAGGAAAAAAAAGTTCAATGTCTTAATTAAGGACTTGAAATACCCCAAATTGGAATAGGATAAAATGTTAGTTTAAGACCAATCTAGTAATTAACTTAATGAGGAAATTACATGACTTCTAGAAAGCTTGGAGTGCTAAGCAGTATGTTGTGACTGGTCTTTGAAAGATACAGAAGTATTCTGTGGGAATTGTAAGCTTAATTATAACATATAATAAATGAAGGGGATGAATCTTTCTCTGCCGCTCCAATAAACCACAGACCTCTCAAGCAGATCAGGAGAGGAACCAATGTTCTTTACATATACAGCAACAAAAGGTCTCTCGTTCTTCAGAAGCAAAGCTGGTATTGGTTTTTAATCACAATTTCTTACAGGCAGAAAAGTGAGTTTGTAGATTTCAGATAGGAAAAGGGAAGTCGTACAGAGATAAACATTGCTTTGTACCACTCTTTTTATTGGGATGCTGAAAGATATTTACAGTCAATATTGGTTGTTTTATCTTTTCAATTCAAAGTTATCTTCTTCTTTTCTTGTTGTCCTTCGAAAGGCAGTTTTCATTTTCTGCTTGAAATACTTAACTTGGACATTCAGTTTTGGCAACTCACTTTTGGTTTTATGCTTACCTCAAAGAGCTTCGCAGACTGATGCTCCGCTCAGTCTGTTACTTCACAGCATGCAGCAACATAACGAGGCAGGCTGTGATTAAAGGATTAATATAGATCTTTTCTTTCCCATACTTTGCCAGGAGCTCACTATAGATATAATTACTCTATGAAAAATGGCTAGTGATGGAATAAGGTGGTAGTGGAGAAATAGTTCCTAGTGATGTAGTCAAAGGCAAAACCAGGTAGAGAGGGGTACCCATTACTAAATTGCACATTGTTAAATATATATACTTTGCAATGCCTAGGCTGGAATGCCAAGCAGGTTGCTTTTGGCTCATAAACCATGGACTTGGTTTTAGAAATAGCTCTCCGCTATATGCTTTTGGGACACTGTAGATAGAGGTGAACAGCAAGCTTTTTTTTCTTTTTTCCTTTTTTTTTTTTTTTTTCCCCCTATACTGCCAATGCTTTTTTAATGCTAGCAACAAACACATGTAACTTGGAGAAATGGTATTAAGAGATATTCCTTGATTTCCTAGTCACAGTTATCTGTCAGCAAATATTTGATGGCCATTCTAGAGGTCAATCTCTAACCTAATTTTTCCCCCAAATCAAGTTAAATTTCAAGTTAAATGCATTATTCCCATTAATAATGTTACTAAATTGTGCATTTCAGCATTGCCCTTCCTAAATTGCTTTTGACTTTGCAAAGCTCTCTTCTGCAATTCATTTTATGGAAATGTTTATAGTAGTAATTGAATTTAAGCCTTGAAATTAAATAAGGCAGCATAAAATCTTAGTTTATTTTGGCTTTTCAATGCTTCATTTACACTGTATTTTACTATTTAGATATGAAAGTCTGGAGCCTTTGTAAAGTCATAGATTTTACTCTAACTGGCAAAATACAAGGAAGAAGATTATTAGAAGGACAGGAAAGATGCAGATTTTTGTTGCAAGGTGTCCAGTAAATAGAAAACAACTGGACATAGCATATTACTTCCTGGTGCTTGGAATTCATAGCTTGACACCTTCACAGACAGGTACAAGAGTCCATCTGAACTGTAAAGCAGCTACAATTAGGATATTATAGGAGGAAAACGTTGATTGCACAAATATTACTGTGTCCTACTTTGTTCAGAAGGAATTATTCAGAATTATTTCCTACTCTCTCTGTTAAGTCTTCTGTAAAAAATGAGGGGTTAACTCTTTGTTCCAGAGCATATTTTTGAAATACAACAAATTCATCATCACTAACAAAAATTACTTGAGAAGTTTCCATAAACAGTTTCCATAATCATGTCTAGCTTTAAAGCATTGCAGGAGAGTACTGTCAGTTCCCTTACCGACTTGTAGTTTTTTTCTGTATCACTTCCCTGCAGATGAAAGTTAAATTGAATTATGACCCATTTCCTATTACAATAACAGCTTTTGATCTTGCTTTAAAAAATCTAGGTGTAAGCGAAAACTCCCTCCTTGTTCTGAATTTTGATGTACGTAGCATCTGAGTCCTTTTGTTACTGTATATTTACAGTGGAAATTTTGCTCTTGCTTGATGCCAATAGCAGCACCATCTGAAAAAGGCATGCATTATGGAAAGATGTTAGGTTTTCATTGTTTTAAATTCCTGCTCATTTTACCTACTATCCTTTCCACTGACTTGAAATACTGTTTTCTCTCTGTGCAACAAAACTGTACTTTCCTTCCCCTCTCTTAAAATGAGAAAATGGCTACAAATTTGGCTAGGTAGGAGTACAGAAAGAAAGGCTGCAAATATGTTCCCTGTTCGTGCCTTTCTTCTCCCACAGCTTTGTTTCAAAATAGAATCCACTTTTTCCAAATAAAACCATTCATTGTTTTCATGGCTGCTTCTGAATTAATTTTAGGCTCATGCAGAATTGGACACAGTTTTCGGCCAACACATACTTTCAGTCTAGACAAGACAAAAGGATGACTAGGAAAATACAGATGAAGGGGAGAAATTAACTGTCCTTGGCAAGGTCAACTATCTTTCAGCAGTGAAGAAATACCTGCTGTAAAAACAGACGAGACAAAAGCTGATGCCGGATGAAAGCAAAAGAGCAGCGTGGAACTGGGTCTAATTCTGTTTTCTGATAGCTCAGTGCTTTATTAACTGGGCTGTGCTGTTTTTATTAGCCCTTTATGTTTGTATAATATTTCCCAAATGTTATTTTTTGACTAAGCAAGGCACTTTTATATATTTTCTTCATATATCTGTCAAGATCTTACAAGTAAAATATATCTTGGAAAGGCACTCTTCACTGGATTGGCCTCTCAATTTTGCATTCTTAGCCTTTTAGTCTTGACGCCAGTTTAACAGCTCTGTGAAGCTGTATTACAAGATTCTGGTTGACTTCAGAACTTTTTTCTTCAACATCTGCTATTCATTTTCTTGTTTGGTTCCCTGCATAATGTAGATAAAGACAGATGGTTCCTAGCTTGGCAAATAGTGAACAGAGATCATATATATGCTTTTTTTAAGTAAATAATGAAATTGAGGCATAAACACAAAGAAGTTCTAATGACAAATAAACCCCAAATTAATGTAAACCTCAAAAGAAACTGACTACCCTGAAGCCTTCTTCAGAGAAGGAGGAAATGTGCTTAACCAGGCTGACATTTACCAAGCAGTAAGCAGAAAAATGAAACAGCCATATCTCTGCATGTTAAAGCCTCACATAAGAGTATGGACATTTCTCTTGATGTTTCTGAATCTTACCCTGTTCATTGGTTTTGTTGTGTGTTTTTCCCCTGTAACACCCCAGTGATAGTTTAGTGTTGGTTTCAGCATAATACTTAATAGCTTGGCTTTTTGTTTTTAGTTTCCGTGTTAACTCAGGTGTGTCTACATAGCGATGTATTGTGCAAGACCCTCTTTCCACCCTGCTTAATAACATCCATCCTGCTTGATCCTCAGGTAATGCAAGAGCAGTTTCCCTGTCAGCAAACATGACAGAGGAGAAAAATCTTAGCAGAAAAGGTGAGAAAGAGAGAGAGAGAATTTAAAAGGGAAATGACAGTAGACACAAAAATACCGCAGCTAAACATTTCTTCAATTATCTGGGTCTTGTTCAAAAGCACCTTCAGACTTTTAATGTAAAGTGTTGGAACAGGCTCTCACAGGAGTTCCTCGCTGATTCTGAGCCTATGTCTGGGAGTACAATGACGTACAGAAGTTGAGAGTTGTTCAATGGGCATAAAGACAGAAATAAAGGCAAATTTTCTCAGAATGAAGCCATAGTTCTTAATCTGTAATTCATCTTTGACATGTGGACAGAGCTGAGAAGGTATTTGAGTTGACAGCGCTTGTGCTCTTGTTCAACAGTTGCCCCTAAAATAAGTCAGAAGATGTATTATTTTAAAGGAATGCATGCTTTAAAAGTTTGTCCTGTGGATTACAATAACTGTCTGCCTAATTATATCCCATACATAACCAAGTGTTAATTGCTTTTGTTGTTGGAGTGATCTTCTTCAAAGCTTCATGTTTAATTAACCACAAGATATATTAATTCTATTTCAACACAGCCTTTGTCATATAATTAAACAGAAAAATATTTTTACAAGTTATTTCTATATATAGCTTGTAAAAGGAAAACACCTCTGTAAAAAGCACAGGTCTGTTTTTTCCAAAGACAAAAGTAACAATATTTAAGCCCATCTTAGTGGGTCATCCTTTTTATGAGGTAATGAGAATTATAACAAACAAATACTGTTTTAAGCTAAGAAGTATTAAGAAAACTACCATAATGTTTTCAAAGGTTTTACCACAGATGGTTAATGATCCCCATTTGGCAATATCAGAAATGCTACAAAGGCTTGATGCAGTATTTATAAGTAGAGTAACAGACCCTCACCGCATATTCCTTTATCTGAATTTATTTTTATTGGCTTTACTTTGTGATGTTTGTCTTATTTGTTATTTGTCAGTTACACTGAATTCAAAGGCTGTGCTGTGGGTTCAGTTATGTGTGCTTCTATGTATTAAAGAGCATCCTGAACTTTTAAGAACCTCAATGTCATGCTGCAGGAGTAGTTAAGACTTGCTTTTTTGGAGAGTACCAAACAGTTTCAGGTGATGTCATTTTATGGAGCCACAGAATGAAAGTAAGAAGTTTTTAGAAGGTATTTTTGTTGTTGTTGTTTGTTTGTTTGTGTTTTGAATTACAAGCTTATCTACATTGCAATATTGAGACTGTAAAACTCATTGACAATGAATTGGCAAAACATGGATGCCTCTATACTCCTACAGCCAAAATGGGCGTCAGAGTGTACTGGCTACACTTCAGAGCATAGCTGAGAGCCACAGAGAAATCCACCACAGAAGAAAGCCTTGTTGTTCTCAATGTCTCCCACTGACATTCAGCCCATGAAAGTTCTCCAGCTGGGCATGGAAGTACCATGATTTTTTTTTTGTCTATATATAGGTATATGTTGCATGTTAATACATGTACAATGAGTGTGGTGAACCTCAGTCAAATAATGTGAACACCACAGTATTACATCCCTGGCTGGATGGCACGTCAGGAGAACATGTGCCAAATCCAACTGAGCTAATGGGAGTGATAGCCTTACCAGCAGTAGAGAGGTGCCTGTTGACAAACGAATGATGCATTTGTTTTGTTCTTTGGGCAAACTTGCCTGCAGATCTAGCTCCACAGGGAGGACTGTTACACTCAAAATAAACCTCTGAGTGGCCTTAAAGCAGCTGCCAGTTTAGTGATTAGTTGTTGACCATTTTTCACATCAGCTGCCACCAAATTGTTTATTCTTTTCACTTCCTCCAAATGTACATTGATATAAATTGCCAGACCAGAATAAGATTTGCTTTGTGTTCTGAAATACATCAAACAGGGTTGTTTTCATTTGAAAGGAGCTTGGAAGTCTTGTTTTCCAAGGTTCATAGCAATAATTCATAGTCCTAGAAAGTCATTTGATATTAAAAATTAAATCTCTGTTTTATGAGAATTTAAGAGTTATTTGGGGGTTATTGGAGAGTTTCAACATGGTTCCATTTATTTGCTTTATTCCCCATTCTAATATATGTGAGCTTGTGATGCTAAGGCAATCTGACTCCATAGCAAGATATAAGTTAAATATATTTTTTTTGTAATGCTAAGATAATTCTTCATTTAAAATATACATTATAAAAAAACACTTGGGAATGAAGGATGCTTTTTTTGAGTATTTTGCATATCTGAGTTACTGTATATCTGACTACATGTATGTAGGGATGGTGCAATCCTTTTCCACAATATTTTTTTTAATTTTCTGACTGCATTCCACTCTCCTGTGAAGCTGTCATAAAATGCTATCTGTTTTTAGTTCTACTGAAACAATAATGACTCCTGCTACTGGGGCAAAAGAGGATAGATAGTGAAGGACCACAGTGTTGTATTTC
The DNA here is from genome assembly GCF_009819795.1 of Aythya fuligula. Lineage (NCBI taxonomy): Eukaryota > Metazoa > Chordata > Aves > Anseriformes > Anatidae > Aythya > Aythya fuligula. The sequence goes on along the minus strand of NC_045593.1, from coordinate 78,875,988 downwards.
TGACCCTCTGACAAGTCAAACTTCAAATGGAGTAATAGCATTCTTGGAAAAAAAAAATGAAGCTATTGGAAATAAATGTTGTCATGTTGAATAAAATGTAAGCCAACGTCTAACTCTGTGATTTAAAAAAGTCTGTCATCTATTATGGAAGCTCACAAAGAACGTGGAAATTGTGGCTAATCAATTTACACTGCAGTCCTCCTGCATTGCATGAGCCTTTCCATTTTATTTTGACTGAAATGAGAACTGAATTCTGGGAATTAGATTTTATTTCTTGCATTAAAAGATATAAGCAAGTTAAAGTTTAATGCACAAGAAAATAAATGAAAACATTAAAATTAATTATTCAAATTTAATCTGTTCCTCATTTTTACAGAGACCTATAAATCTCACTTCAGCATTGCACTTCAGCCATTTAGGCTGTGTGGTCTTAAAAACTGGAGTAGAGATTTTCTATGTGGAGCTTTCTAGACAACTTGATCATCTGTCACTTTACATTGTATCATCCCATTATTGCACAGATTAAAGAGAAATGCTTGAAAAGACAAGTCAATGCCACATTTCTAACAAAGGCAATGTTTATAAAATGCAGATCTCTTCAAAGAACCCCACTTGATTGTAATCATCACATAGCAGGGATAAAAATAAAAACAGACAGTTCTATAAGTTTGTTCCACTAATTAGTTTATTACACCAACTTCAGGACCACATTGCACACAGAAGACTGTAGCAGCAGTTTGGTAGTTTTTTTACAGCTCAGGAAGAGGCATTAACTAACCTATTAGATTAACATGGAATATTTTTTTTTTTTACAGAACAGTTAATACCCAAGATAAACAATGTCTACTTGAGGCAGGAGAAGAAGCCAACTAGTATATACGGGTTCTGGTTCATATGTGGGTGGCAGGATGCTGATCTTCACTCTTTGAATTAAACATGAGAATTAATGTTGTGGTATTTCAAAGCAAAGTACCAGAAGCACTAACCAGGCCGTAGTAAAGTCAGTGTAAATACTGATAGTTATTTCCATATGGTATTTCCAGAGTATATGGGATAATGCCTGGGAGTAATCCATATTATGCATTGCAATCATTTGACATTGAGTCATACACCTCAAAAAAAAAAAAAAAAAAAAGACAAAGAAATAGCACCATTGCACCATTGGGAATGGAATATGTGGTATTCTCTACAACATGAGAATTAAGTAAGGACACGTGAGATTAGCAGTCAGTATATTTATAGAAATAAACTTCCCATATGCTGTGGAATTTTGTGGAGATTAAATATGTAAGTAAGCTCATCACAGATTCAGTAAATTCATGGAGGATAAGTGATTGTTCAGATACAATTTCAGAAAGTCCTTAGGCCAACCAAATATAGGAAGGTCATTCTACCAAGGGCAACAAGTGCTTTTTAGTTTTCCTAAGTTTTAGAGCTGTAACAAACAGGATACTGGGATCAGTTTTGGTCTGACTTAGTCCTTCTTGTTGCTTGAGACAGTGCATGATCATTGCTCCCTGATAGAATAAAACCATGAATACTTCTTTCTTAGAATTGTAGGCAGCAGTGGCTGGTAGCCGTCACTGTCAGTTCTTCTGGAAAACATTGTCTATTTCTATTCTTTTAAAGAAAACTCATAATATTGTAGAATAATAGAATCATAACATTATTCAGATTAGAAAAGACATCTAAGATCATCTAGTCCAACCTTTAACATAGTACTGACAAGTCCACCATGCTATGCACCACATCTATATGTTTCTTGAAGATCTCCAGGGATGTTGACTCAACCCTGGGCAATGTGTTCCAATATCTAACAACCCTTTCAGAAAAGAAATTTATTCTAATATCCAACCTGGACCTCCCCTCGCACAACTCCAGGCCATTTCTTCTAATCTTAATCACTTGATACTTGGGAGAAGAGCCTGATCCCCACGTATAAAGGTCAGCCTCCTTTAAGGTAACTGCAAAGTACAATAAGGTCTCCCCTGAGCCTTCTTTTGTCCAAGCTAAACATCCCCAGCTCCCACAGTTGCTCCTCTTTGGATTTGTTCTCTCTATTCTCTCTATATATGTTATGAAGCAATTAAGTGTCTAAACCATAACTGCCAAAACAAGGAGAAAAAAAAAACAACCAACCAACAAACCAACAAAAAACACAAACCAAACCAACCAACCAAAAACAAAACAAAACAAAAAACAACACCACTAGCAGCTACAAGTACTTGCATTCAAAATTACAATGGGTATAAAATCTTACCATTGACGGTGACTAGCAAGTACCACAGTGTTTGCCACAGCACAGAGCCCTATTATCCTTTCAGTGCCTCCTTTACTAATCTGTCCTTATTAAAATAATGTAAAGTGAAGACTAGAGAGGAGAGCCAGGTTTGTGCAACAAGAAGCATATCATTATTACAAGTGAGCATTGACCTCTCTAGAGCCTATTCCACTTGCCACTTACAGGCTGTATGAACTGAGCATGTAGGAATTTTATGCCTTCTGCACCCCATTTCTTCTCTGTATTGCCCATTAGTGGATAATGAAATACTGCCCACTCTATATAGATAAGGAAAGTGTGTGTGATTCAACATCACAGTTGAGTCTTAAGTGCCTGCACAGAGATTAAGCAAAAGGGTAAATGGTTAAGACAATGGGAGAGAAATATACATAACAGTTGTTTGTTTGTCTCACCTTGGACTTAACTGTACTGTATTTAAAAAAAAAAAAAAAAAAAAAAAAAAGTAAATACTCTATGACGGTATATACTTGATGATTAAGTAGACTTAATTTCCACCTGGAAAACAGTCATGTTATGAGGAATATGAGAGACAACTATAAAAGACAGAGAACATCAACAGTGGGAGTCAGATTAATGAAAAAAAAAAAAACAAAAAACAAAAAACTACTGAGTGGTTTACACCATGCTTGATAGACCTTAGAAACTCTGACTAATGGTTTTGTGGCTGTGAGAGGTTGATTTGAATTCAGTGGCAGACTGGACAAGAACTCATTCAGCCCTTACAGGAAGAAAAGCCTTTAAAATTACTAAATAGACAAAACACGTTAGACTGAAGGAATTCTAGAAGGGGTCTCCCTGCCCCTGCTGTTGCTCGGCAGCCCTCTCCTATGTCCCGACAAGGGGTAGAGGCTGCCCCCGTTGACCACATGCAGAACAGAGGGCTAGACTGTCTGCAAGAGACAAGGGGCTGGACCCTTGTCTCAGCTCGGAGCAGAAAGAGACATCTGCCCCTGACACCCATGGTGCCACCTACCACCATGGTGTCCCTGGGAAATAGATTTGAGGCTCTCACGGAGGTTGCGGAAGAGGCTGAGGGTCTGGACAGTAGTCTGAACCCGGGAAGCAACCCTGAGAAGAGAGTCAAGATTGGGGGAAGTGCAAAACATAAGGATCAGGGCCGGATGGAGCACCGCATTGTAACCGGTGCCACAAAAAAAGAGCAGAGAGTCCTGGTGACTGGGGACTCCTTGCTGAGGGGCACTGAGGCTCCTATCTGCTGCCCAAATAACCTAGCCAGAGAAGTGTGCTGTCTTCCTGGGGCACATGTCAGAGACGTTAGGAAGGCTCTGCCATGACTCATTAAACAGGAGGACTACTATCCTCTCATAGTCATTCAGGTTGGATTCTGGGAAACTGCTATTAGAAAAATTAAAAATATTAAAAAGGACTTTACATCTCTGGGGAGGTTGTTGGGGGGATCGGGGGTGCAGGTAGTGTTCTCCTCTGTCCTCCCACTGAGTGACTGGGATGCAGATAGAAGGAGCAGAACAGGACAGGTAAATGACTGGCTGACGGGGTGGTGTCTGGACCAGGGATTTGGGTATTTTGATCTTGGGCCGTCCTTTGAGAAACCGGGTATGTGGGCTACGGACAGACACCAACTGAGCAAATGGGGCACAAGTGTGTTGGGGAGCAAGCTTTCTGGGCTGATTACCAGGGCTTTAAACTAGGTTTGATGGGGGAAGGGAGGGGAGCTAAAGGTGACAGAGAAGGGCTGGGGGAAGTCGTCACTACTGTCACTGTTGAAGACAGGGAAGAGCTTCTGAGCTCTCCCATAGGACTGTCTGAGGGCTCCTCAGAGAAGGTAGTGTTCCCAATTCCCCATCCAGTATCTTCTTCTTGCATCCCCCCAGGAGTTATTGCACCTGCTGCTTCCCTAAAGTGCCTGTACATCAATGCACGGAGCATGGCAAATAAACAGGATGAGCTCAAGATCTGTGTTCCGTCACAGGGCCAAGATCTCATTGTGATCACTGAGACATGGTGGGACAGTTTGCATGACTGGAATGCTGTCATGGAGGGTGATGTCCTCTTTAGGAAAGACAGGCTGGGGAAGCGAGGGGGTGGGGTTGCCCTTTATGTGAGGGAGCAATTAGAGTGTACCCAGCTCCAGCTGGGAGAGGGTGAAGGACAAGTGGAGAGCTTGTAGGTAAGAATTAAGGGGTGGGCTAATATGGGAGACACAGCGGTGGCGGTCTACTACAGGTCTCCAGATCAGGAGGAGGAAGTTGATGAGGCCTTCTACCAGCAGCTGCTAGTAGCCTCACAATCACGAGCACTGGTCCTCATGGGGGCTTCAATTACGCAGACATCTGCTGGGTAAGCAACTCGGCCAGGCACAAGCAGTCCAAATGGTTCCTACAATGCGTTGAGGACAATTTTCTGACACAGGTGGTGGAGGAGCCGACAAGGCGTGGGGTACTCCTGGACCTCGTTCTTACCAACAGGGATGGCCTTGTTAGGGATGTGAAGGTTGGGGGCAGCTTGGGATGCAGCGACCATGAGGTGGTGGAGTTCCAGGTGGAACTAGGCAAAGGAAGTTAGGCTAAAAGCAGGATTGCTACCCTGGACTTCCGAAGAGCCAACTTCGACCTCTTCTGGGACCTGCTTGGGAGTATCTCAGGGGACAGGTTGCTAGAAGGCAAGGATGCTTGTGAGATCTGGGCTACATTTAAGCAGCACTTTTTCCATGCTCAGGATCGGTGCATCCCAAAGAATAGTAAATCGGGGAAGGGGGGCAGGAAACCCGCGTGGATCAGCAAGGAGCTCAACAATAAGATCAAAAGAGGAAGGTCTATGAAATGTGGAAAAAGGGCCTGTCCTTTTGGGAGGAGTATAGATGTGTTGTCAGGGCCTGCAGGGACGCGACGAGGAAGGCTAGAGCCCACCTAGAGATGAGGCTTTTGAAGGAGATAAAGGATAATAAGAAGGGTTTTTTCAAGTATTTAAACAGCAAGAGGAAAACTAGGGATAATGTGGGTACCTTGCTGAACGAGGGGAGTGTCCTGGTCACGGGAGACGCTGAGAAGGCAGAGATACTGAATGCTTTCTTTGCTTCAGTCTATTCAAGGCCTGTCTGGACGCCTACTTGGGCAGCCTGCTCTGGGACCTGCTTTGGCAGGGGAGTTGGACCCAGTGATCTTTCGTGGTCCCTTCCAAACCCTTAAGTTCTGTGTTCTGTGATTCTGTGAATTCCCTTGCCTGAAAATTAATGGAGAATGCAGATGTATCAGGCTGAAACTTGTGTAATTTGTCTTTGCTATCTGCTTCTGGCCACTTTTGGAGGCAGAGTTCAGGACTCTTGGTCCAGCTTGTGCTCTTATGTCAGTTTTCTGCAGAGACATCAACCATACACATGAAGCAACCAGAGCTACAGGAGAGCAGAAGTCAAAGCAGAGAAAAAACAAAGTGAACAGGAATGTGGGGACAGAATAGTGATACTTCATTAATCTTTTTTTTTGTTTGTTTGTTTAATTATTTTTTTTTTTTCCTCTGAGATCTCTGTGTAATTCTGTTGTTTGGAGAACTGCTTTCAAAAATTGCTCTCATGTAGCTGGAAGTAAATCCTCAGTGCTTTGTGACAAACAGGGGGCATGTGCCTCTGTGTCAGTCAAAGTAGTTTTCTCCACTCAGCTTGCATGATCTTGTTGTCTCAGGAATAGTGACAAAAGACTGATTTATCAGCTACATGGGTGCTGCTCTGATTTTATCAGACTTTCAGCTTTATTTCTGCAGAATCACACCCTGCAACTGTTTCTGCAACTTACAATAGAATTTACTCTGTTTTGTAATCCTGTGAGGATTTAATTCAAGTATGACTCCTTACTACAAACAGTTGCATCTGTATTTTTTCCTAAATCTATTTAGCTGAATCTATGCAAGTCACTGGCACTCCATCTGTGTCATCTCTCTTAAAGAGAGTTACTTCCAAAGAGTAATTTGTGCTTTCCTGAGATAACTGAGAGATACAGAATGAGCAGCCCCCTGGAGGAGGTTGTTCCTCTCCATTGACTCTCTACTCACTGAGTTTACTCAACTAGTGTTGTTTAGGAGCCCACCTTTCAGAACAAAGAAGCCAGGTGAGATAAGAGTAGCCCAGCTTCTCGTTCAATATTTTTATTTTATGGTATTTTTATGTAATTATGCAACTGATTTGATTTCAGTATTATTAGGGTAATAACCTGAATTATATTTCTACACAACAATTTAAATGACAAGAATGATATTATTCCGGTATGTTCTCCTCTGAAATCACCAAATCACATTACTGGCTAGCCCTCAGAAAATGGAGAAAATCTTGGGAGTTGGCGGCCAGGGCAATTACCAGTATGGACAGATAATACAGTGTGTTAGGAGCTGTTTTAGTGGATCTGCTGGTTCCATCCATCACACTGTACTATAAGGAAGTCCTTCAGGCACTGTCAGATGGCCAAGGAGGATGGCATTAGAAAAGTGTGATAAGTATCCAAGGTCTATAAGTGTGTCCTCTTGTTTGGATTTTTACTTGTTTCATGTCAAGCAACGTACTGTATCTTTCATTAAATGGCTGAAGTAGCTTCAACTTAGGATGTTGAACCTATGTAAGCAACTAAGTGGGTAGCCAGGAGAACAACACATTTTGCTGTTACCTAATCATTTTATTATCAATATTTCTAAACTCTTTAGTTAAGAGTGTTAAGTGATCTTCACAATATTGTTTCTCTTATTAAGTAAAAGTGAGCAGAGAAGTTTACACTTTATGAAGGAACAAAAGAACAACTATGTCAATGGACAAAAGAGGGTTTTCCATGGAAGGATTTTGAATTGTTACTAATGGTATATGAAACTTTAAAGGTACTGACAGTAGCTTTGATTTGTATAAGTGACAATATTTTTCAGCCTGGTTAAATAAATGGCTGGAGAATAATTGGCAAGCTTGATGATAGCAAGCTATGTACAAAAAGCTTAATTTACTGCAACATCCAAACGTGTTTGTGGTACATTGATGGGTAAGTAATCAAGGCATAGAACATAATTAGCTATGTCCACCATAAATGCTAGTGGGGAATGGAAGGCAGAAATAGAGATTTAAAATCTGATTACTCAAATCTGCACAGCTCTTTTAGTACCAGACACTCTGTTATTAAATGCACTTGCCTTAATAACAGTTGTAAAATATCATTGTCAGAACACACTATAAAAATAGGGATGACTTATGCAGAATTTGGTGTTCAATTACAAATGTCACAGGGAAAACAGCTGAGTGAATTTAGAAACATGAGCACTGTGAAAAGTACTGAAAAGTAACTTTATGAAGCGAGCTTCAATCTTTCATGAGAGCTCATAGGAATCCTTCAGTCAGATTGAAGCTGAATGCTTTGTTTCACACTGATCAAGGTGAAAGCACGTTGTATTAACTGAAGCTCAGAGTAACAAAAACGTGTGATTTAGGTTAAGATATCATGAGATAACACAGAATGCCTAACTTTCCACTGAAACAATATAAGGTGGCTTAGTGATTACGGGGGGGGGGGGGGGGGGGGGGAATTTGATAAGGATCAGAAGAGGTAGCAGGCAGATGCCATGCAAATAAAGATCTTGTCCACCCAACTTAGCAAATAGTAAGCAGATGCTTATAAATTGTCTGCTCCTGTCATCACTTGAAATGGTGGGGCACAGTGAGGTAGAAAATGTTATGTGTTATGAACAGGGAAAGTTTTATTGCTTATAAGACTTTTTTTTTTTTTCTTTTTCTTTTGATGAGGATGTTAGTTTGTACAGTAGCTCATTGGATCTTGCATGGATGCTGCAAATTCATGTTTGACCCTTTATTTTGGATTTAATCTTTTCATCACATTTATTCTGTATTACTTCTTGTAAGTAATTAGTATTAGTAAATAGACATATGTAAATATGTCTGTTAGTACATATTTACGCCAATATGCATTTTTACAAATTCCAAGAAATGCAGAAATACATATTTTGTTAAATTTAACATTTCATAATAGCATTATCATTTAGCATAAGCATTTTCATTTTATTTTTACTTCATTGTATACACACGTAACAATTAGTACATCTATGTTCTCCATCCCCAGTACTGAGCAATGTCTAGCAGTGGCTTTGCTTTCTTTCGGTTTTGGTTGAGTGTATTTGCTCAGAGGTCACACTATATTCTAAACAGTGCCCACAAATAGTCCCCAAAGGCTCTAAAGGATATTTTAGCCAGCTCTGCCTTTCTGAGAGCACCTAAGTCTGAAGAAGCTACTTGTTAAAAATTCAGGTTCCCATAGAATGACCTAGTGAGGAGTTCTGAGCACAAGCTCAATTACCCATTCCCACCAGCTTTGCAGACTGACATCTTTCCCCATTCAGCTCACAACACCTCTGCAGGAAAAGTGGCTTGCCTGTTTTCCTTGGCTGGAGAATTAAGTTATCAGGGTTTGAAGCTCAGTGACTGTAGCTGCTGCCAGCTTCCTCTGGGAATTAGGAACATACCACAAGACCTCATGAGTCCTTCTTGAGCAGCCGCAATGCAGGGGATGAAGGGGTGTCTCTGTGGTTCTGGAGAAAATATGTAAGCCTTAGATGATGTTCAGATTCATTGATCCAATGTGTTGTATTTTACTGGATAGACACATTGCAGTCATGCACTGGTCACGTTGCCAGAGTAAAAATTAAATCAGAGTTATCCAATTGAGGGGAAAAATGCTGTCAACTGAAGGCATATCTCTTTTCAAATTCATAGAGAGGCTTTGCTCAATAGCTGTAATCCACACCTTTGCACTTCTACAAACCACATCAAAATTGTGGGATTTAGAAGGTGAATTAGGGTATCCTGAGGTGCATGTTGATTTTATAATGTAAGTATGTCTCTTCAAAGACAGAAGAAAAAAGGGAAGAATCTTTTAAACATTTTACCAGTGAAAAGAAGCACAGGTGATATAATCATGTTAAATGGTAAGTCTGCCTTACTATAGAAAAGTCCAGTACAATATCCCTACCATGAAAAACAATTCATAGTAAGATAAGGGGAATATAGTCTGTCTTGGCAGCAGCCAGAATCATGTTGCCAACATCCTGCCAAACGTCCTGCCAAAATTTTCACATGGACATTACATCCCCTTAAAACAACCAAAGGTCTGCATTCACACACCCTAGTCCTAGACCAGTGCCTTGCAGATGGATTTCCCTTGTCCAGGTGGGTATCTGCTGTCTCTGTGACTCTGATGCTCCTCTACCACAGCACTTTCCAAGTCCTTCCGCAATGATTCATAAAGATCATGGAAACATAGGGGTCAGATATTTCTTCTTTATAATGCAAGGCACTGCTCTGCTTTGGGCAGCTACAAGTAGTAGGCATGTTGGTTTGGAAGCAGCGGTCAGTGCATCCATGACAGCGGAGTCATTTATTGCTAATCAGTATTTATTGCTGCAGCTAGGCAAACAATCTGTGACGTTTCAGCACTTCTGCATTTATGCAATCAAAACGCAGCCAGATGTCATGCTGCATATATGGTAAATATTCCACACTGATATGCATTTAAAGCTTATATATCAAAAGAGAAGCACAATTACGAAGCCCAAGGAGTCTACTTTCACTAGCTCAACACACATAACTTGGGGAATAATAATTGTTTCTGACACAACCAGTTCAATACCAGGGAAACCAGTTACAGCATGTTACATCATAACCACTTTCTCTTTTACAATTCCTCAGTTCATTACCTTAACCATCAAATGGAGTAATAGGTATTTAACCTCTTCTTGTGTTAGCACATCTGTCGCCTGTGCTTCAGTGCAAGTGAACGTTCTAAAATTCATATCTCTGAAGGAAGGTTTGTAGTGGTGAGCACATTTGTAATGGTATAACACATTTGAAGCAGTAAATAAAAACTAGCAAATAAAACTTTTTAAATACTTCCCTTTAAGAAGTACACTGCTGATTTTATTCCTCTTTGGAGGAAAAAAAAAAATTATTTTTAACATAATTAAGCAGATTGCAATAGGCACAAAGAGATTTTTATATTGCTACCTTTCATTGGTGAGATTGTTTTGGAGACATATTATTTAAAAAAAAAAAAAAAGTCTGACAAGAATGCTCCTAATTGAGCAGCTGAGGGAACTAAACCTTTGTTTTGTGCCTGTCACTGGTGTTTTAGCTGTTACAACAGCTTCCAGCTTTGTGTCAGATGGTAGCAATGGAACAAGAGACATGCAAGGCTAATCAGTGTGCTTTTGGGAACTGAGAATAAGACACAATATATTCCCCTTTGGAGCACAGGAAAACTACAATAATTTAAGATCACACCTGCAAAAGGCAAGTGAATGTTCCCTGTCTCCCTGTTCCATGCATGAGCTTGCAGATAGGAGACAAACCTAAGCACAGTTGATATATGTGCACTGCTTTGAAATACTATTTGTAAAATGTTATGGATAGAAGAATATTTTCTTTTTAAATTAACTCAGATCATAGTAAATATAATTCATCATATTGCTTGTATTTTACGGGAATTTAACTCACAGAATTTTTCATACCAATTGGAGAAGATGATATTTGCAATAGGAAAATATTTCGTCATTGTGCAGAATGCCACAGTGATGAAACCACTGCTCCTGTACCCATCAAGCATTATGGTTGTTATCTACAGTTTGATTTAGAGCAGTAGGAAAAAAATAATTCTCTAGAACCTTAGTAGCGTAGGAGTATAGAATGAAAATATCAGGTCAACATGTATTAGCAGGTCTCTCCCTCTCCTTAGATTTTCAGGTCTGCAGCAGCAGGATGCTTACTCTGTGAGAATGTTCTTCTTCACTAACTCTTGTCTAACTCTTTACCTGTAGTAATCCAGTTTCAGATTGCCTCTTCTTCCATCACTGAGATACCCGTCAGCTCAAATGGTTTCAGGTTTCTGCATCAGTGGTCTCTCTACCCATTTCTGAGATTTTAATCAATGTTTTTTGCCTAATAGAAAGGTTCTAAAAGGAGATAGGAAACAAATTATGTTGACAGGGTGCTGAGGCCAGCTGTGCCTAGGAGAACAGACTGAGCCTGGTATCAGCCTGCAGCTGTGAGGAGAACAGAGAATTCCTCCTCAGCGTGAGGAAAAGACATAAGAGAATGGGATATAAAACCATATGCACAGTGGAAAGAGAGGATCACAAGATGCTGTCTGATGGGACAATGTCTATAACAGTGGATGGGAGCCTTGGACAATGCTGATCTGCTACTCCCCAGGACAGTACAGGTTCCTGACCTCCATCCCTTGTGCCTCTATTCACTCCAGAGGGGCCACATTGTATTTCCCATCTCCATTCTGAGATGGGAAACTTTCTGAGACTTCCACAGGGAACAACAAAAATGAAGAGGAACAATTTTAAAAGGTCTACTTTTGTTCCTGTTACTGTTCGTGAGCAAAACATGAACAAGCCAGCTGCAAAACACCCATAGCCTCAAGCTGGCAGATGCAGGGGCATTCTGTGGCTCTTAATATTCATAAGAACTTTCAGAAGCTGGTAAAGCCTTATTATATCTCCATCTACAATCAGCTGCATGGCAGGAAAACCTTCCTGGATCCAATTTCAGGATTATCTGAGAACAGATGCCAACTAGGATTGGACTGTGTATATAACTATGAAATTTATTTTTATGACATGATACCGTTGGAACAATTAGAACAGCAACTTGGTAGAGATAAAATTATCAGCATTTAGGGAGAGAAAAATGGACACCACATCCTTTCTTAATGTTTTGATTTTCTGTTTAGAAAAAATGTGTTATTCCAGGAGTTTGTGCAGATAAAAACATACATTACAGAGCTCTACAGTAAGTAACACATAAAAATACTGGCAAGCCCCATCTAATTTCTTTTAGTTCAGCACTTTCTTTTCAAAGAGATTAGTTCCATATTTCTCTGGGATCATTGCATTTCAACTACTTTATAGAAATAAACCTAACTTCTCTGATACACAGCCTTAGAAACTATGGGCATGATGAGCAAATGAAATACAATCTGTGTGGAATGCAGTACATTTCTTGCTGTCATGCTGGTAAATTTTAAGGTGCACCTGATGTGAGTTAGGTTTAAATGTACTTGTCAACAGGTTAAATGCATTTTCAGTGCCTGGTAAAATTCTGCAAAATCTTATTTTTGTCTTTGGCCTAAATTATTTTTGTTCATTTTTTAGAGAAGCCAGAGTGAGTGAGATGATCAAGGAAGGGAATGTAAACTGGTGCAGAAGACATTGACAAAAGAAAGTGTTCAGTATTCCAAAATGTATGAGGAAGCATGGATGTGCATAACAAATAGCATATATTTTGCATGCATCAATGACAATGTAGCTGAGAAAATAGACATATCTTATGAGGCCAACTGATATTAGAAAGAAAATCACGCTGTTAATTTTGTCAGTGTGCACTACTTCCATGGAATGCTGAAGCATTGACAGTTATAGCTGCTACCAGGCCAGCACAAGACTGGGTCCTGTTGCTCTTAGATATACCCAGGACTTCTGCAACTCAAAAAATAAGAAGAATTAAGAAACTGGGAAAATGGAGCTGCCCGGACAGGTGATAGTTCATTTCTAATAAAATTGAACTGTAAACTTGTAGAATAGCTTGAACTTGTCAGATAAGGTGTCAACTGTCTGCTCACTACATGTGCTGTCACCATGGGTGCTCAGGGGCAGGAGCTGTCATCATAAATATTCTCCAGAAATTCCACATCGAAGCTCTAAGGCTCAATTATTTATCCCAGTATTGGCAAATACCAGGACATGAAAAGGCCCTGTGCCTGTGCAAAATATTTATTCTTTTGTAATTTTGTGTTGGTGGTTTTTTTGTTTGTTTGTTTGTTTGTTTGTTTTTCCCCAAAACCAAGCACTACCAGCTATTTTAAACTTTCTAAGTTAAACTGCATTGTTTTACAATACTATATAGCTATGACATCCAGAGTCTGCAGAAGAAAACATGAAATGTGGACTAAATAAAATAATGTGAACATGTGTTTTTAATATTTCATGTGACTTTGGTGACTAATGTGAGGTACTTAATATCATACAATATCCTTGTCATTGGCACCATAATGCAAATGAAACTTACCCAAGTTATGGGTGTGAGCTCTTAGCTACAAGTGCCCCAGTTACATAATCTTGTAGAATTTTATAGCCTTTTTTTCACTAGGTCACCTACACTGTGTATCCCAGCCTATGATTTCCTGTACTTTGGGAAATTGACTTTTCCTACTTGCTGTCAGCTATGTTTTTCTTTTTAAAATATGCTTCTTCTTCCACATATATTTACAACCTGATCACAGTTGAACTTATCATGCACACACACACACACACACACACACAGATATATAAAACACCCTGATGTAGGGACATACAAAGCTACGGAAAGGGTGGGGAAATAATTCACAACTCAGAATTTTGATGGAGAATTGAAATAAGGGCTGTGTTTGTGAATATGCTCATGTAACCCAAATAACATCTTCACGGTTAAGGAAATATTAAAACCCTTAAGAAGAAATGTGAAGATATACTTCTATGTAAGTATATATATGTATGCATATTTATGTAATGGAAGAACCCTTTCACTTCAAGGGACTTTCAGCATACAAAAGAGAAGTGTATGCAAATGCACTGAAAGAGCTGCCTTATTAAAAGCCAAGATCATCCTCTAAAACTTCGTGCAGAATTACTTTTTCAGTTTCCAATGAGCCCTGCACGAGTTGGCTACGTAGCATCAAGAGTGAATCGTGTTCGTCATTACCACATGTGTCTACGATGTTTAGCCACGCTCTGCTGCACTGCAGCCAGCAAGAGTCCCTGCAGGCTGCTCCTCCTGCCTGCTGTCAGGAGCTGGTGCCATCCTACAGCATCTCCAAGAAAAGCTCTTTCAAAGCTGTGCCAGTATTAAGGCTCTGGCTGCCTTCTGAGCAACAGAAATGCAGCCAGACTTCAGCCAGCAGATAATTTCACTTGCCACCAAAGCCAAGGAGGCTTGCATGAGCTACAAGAAGTCCCAAGAAAATGAAAGGGATTGTGTGGTAGGTTTTGTTTGGTGGTTTGGTTGGTTTTTGTTTGCTTTCTATGTGGCAGTTACCCATTTCGAATGTGCATTGTTTGGAGAAGCAAAGACTGCTTTTCTTGAAGGCTCCCTTTTGTAGTTGAATGTGCAATCAGAAACAGAAGCCAAGAAACAAAGAGGAGAAGATAACTCTGAAAGCCCAAGTGCTCAGCTATGATTTAGCCTCTCACCTTTATGCTCTTATGCATCAGCGTAATTACAGACATATGCACCAAGTATCACTTTCAAACCAAAGTTCAAATCATGCTGTCGTCATAGGATCATCATCTCGTCCTTAGAAATAAATTACTGAATATAGTAGATGCTATCAGGGTTCATACAACCTGATTGCAGTAGTAATTCTGGAAATGCTCGCAATTAACATGTTAGTATTTTTTTTTCTTCTTTAATTTAGAAATTATTTGCATTCTTTCTAACCCAAATCATTCTATCATTCTATGATTCTAAGCAAAACCATTGTTGTGCACAAAACACCCTGTTGATACTAAGAAAACCAACACTTTGTAGTGGATTTTTTCCCTTTTTTTTCAGCCTTCCCTGTTGTTCTTGCTCAAGATGGACTATGGACTATTTACCACAGGGAATCACAAAGTATTTTTAAATCACTCTTAAGTGCCTTTTTCAATCCCCATTTTGGTAAGGGGCTTCTAAAGTCAAAGTATGCATAGGAGAAGCTTCATCTGTCGCATGTCTTTGCAGTTCAAAGGCATTGAAATATCAAAGTTAAAACTCAAGTTTTGTGGGGATGACCTGTATTTTTTTCAGAGTGGGATCTCTGGCCTGTGATACAAGCAGGTCAGAATCACTGAGCTGGTAATTGCATGTGAACTCAGGATCTCCCGTGCTTATGGATGCATGCAGTGCATAGAGCTAGGGTTTTCATCGAAACTGGTGGGGATAACCACATTCATACTCATAAAGCAGTGCGTGTTGTGTAGGGGCATAGGGTTAACATGAGGATGGTCCTTAACCCCAGATGAAATGTAAGTCAGTGCTTACTCTGAACGAAATACAGCCACCCAGTTTCATTAAACCTTTAAATCTGGTCAGTTCAACGCATGGCATTAGGTAAAAATGAGACAGTTACCTCCACTGTGTGTATAACCTTAGGAGTGTCTTTTTCTCCTCAGCTTGGCAAGTCTTTTTTGAGAAGAAGTGGTGAGAATCTACCAGTATGGAAAAATATTTAATATTGCTGTAAAAATGACAAAGAAACACCTTTATATTAATGCCCATGTTTCTTTAAAATACTTTTTGTGTGTGTGTGAAAAATTAATATTTTTGTTATTGAATGCCATAGCACATTTGAAAATTATGTCCTTCTACAGAGTCATCTGGCATAAGCACAATAATGTGTTACAAGTCAGTACGCAAATTACTGCTGATTTGCTTTGTAGTAATTGAGGTATATTTTCTGCTGCCTACAGAGCAAATAGTTAGGAAGCCGTCCACTCTGTTGAACAGAAATGCATGAGTGAGAAACATCTACTTATGGTCAGTAGAGAAACACTGTAAACTGCATAAGGGTAATTTTTTACTTGAATTCGTGATAGGAAACTATGCTTAACAGGCAGTGTATTTCAGTGATAAGCCAAAGATCTTTTATTTCTGTCTGCCAGCCAATATAATACCTTGCTTTCTAGTAGAAGTTAATTTATATTGACATGTTTTTATCTAGACTTTTTACTGGTAGATGCAATTGGCAGGTGTTCAGGTTTATTTCCGATTTACACCTCTAAAATTATTTTTTAACCATCCAAGTATGAAAATGGATGTGTCACAACATCTTCCACATGCCTGAAGCTGACTGAAAATTTCCCTTTCTTCCAAGGCTTCCAGAAGAGTGTAGATTTTTTTGACAGTAAGAAGTGGGCTCTAATAAATTAGACTTGTACCTACCTGACAGAGCAAAGGCTGCAGGAGTCATTTAAAAGATTAATCTTTGGGATGGGAACACTGAGAACACAAGGAAAAACAAAAACGAAAACAAAATCTGATGAATATAGAGGTAAAACACATTGCTCAGAGCTGAAAATACTTTCTTTTTAGATTTCTTAATGCAAGGATTTCACAGACTTCTTTCTGTGTATGTTTGTGCTCAAAACTTCCTAAGTTTCAACTTCATTAATAATTAATTGATCATCTCCTATCTTTCTGCTGTTTTTTAGTAGACCAGACCTTACCCTCTGTGGTCTGTCTGTAGCTCTTTGTTAGCTGTATCAGATGTCAGTAGGGGTTGCCTGTTTGTATGTGCAAATGTAGAATATTGCAAATATTTGGCTTCAGATATTCTTCAGAATCCCAAAGGTTTTCTTTGGGTTTGAACCTTGTTTGTATAAAATAGTTATGTCTTTGGAAGAACTAGGTTGGCTTTTCTAGCCAGAGCTATATATTTCCCTTTTACTGTCTTTGGCTCAGAAAAAAAAAAAAAAATAATAATAATAATAATGATTTAAAAAAAAAAAAAAAAAAGTATTTTTCTCATTTTTCAAAAATATTAGTTACAATTAGGGGTAGCCAAAGTACGGTCAGGAAATTTTGTCACTTAATTTGTCTTTATATATTGAAAAACGAGTCATGTTTTTACTAACCTACTTAGTGTGAACATGGCATAACACTCACTGACATCAAAATCCTTTGTATGTTAGTCATAGGAAACAGTAAGCATGAGGTTAGCTACCTATATTGGAAATGGTGGTAGCATAATTTAATACTTTGAAATAATTTACAAAATTACATTCCAGTGGTATCTCACTGACACCAAGAGTATTTATAGCAGCCACTAGCAATCATTAAGTTCCTTCTATTTATTTCAGAGGGGTTTAGAGAGGCTTTACATATAGGAGCCTATTCGAGGTTTAAGATACAAAAAAATGTACATGTGGTTTGTTTGTTTTCTTCAGTGTAGGCACTGCAGAGCATGATGAAGAACCATTTGCAGGTGAGTGAGAGAATGGTACAAAAGACAAAGCAGCCTTAGAAAATGTGTGGGTAACCTGCCAGAAGGTCCACTGGGCAGTATGACTCTTAAATGGCTGAGGCCTTGGTTGCTGCCTGACCACAGGCGGCCTCAGGAGGTGGCAGAAGAAAAGCCCATGGTGCAGAATCCTTTCCATAACCCTGGAAGTGTCTTGTCCAGTGTTACCTGTGGCAAGTCCTCAGAGTGAAAGTTGTTTCACACCTCATTCAGCTAGAGCCTACACTTCTTAGCCTTATCAAAAACATCAACAATCCTGTTATAAGGTTGTGTGGCAGCCTGAGATGGATGGATATATTTTTGAGAAAAACTTTCACATTACATTTTCTTATGTTCTCATATTGACTAGATGAAAAAAAAAAAAAAAAAAAAAAAAAAGGGGGGGGGGGGAGCTGAACTGTTCTGAAGTTCATTTGATTGAAATTCCTCATTGAAAATGTGTGTGATATTGACCTATTGATCAGTTATTGTGCAGCTTTCGTCAGGAAGGGTGTCTTAGCTCTAGAATGACATAGATGGTAAAAATGAAGGTTATTGAATTGTCACTTTTGTCTGGAATGTGGAAGTCCATTCTTACAACCTTACTTTTTCTTACCCTGATCAGAAACTGAACTAGGCCAGTTGGGCCTAGTGGCCAAGATACATATCAACTACTTCAAAAGCACAATTTCTTGTCTCATATCTCTCTGGATGTTTTTGTTTTTTTTTTCCTTCTGTTTCTCTCAGTAAAAAGTGATTTGTTTATTGTTTAAACCTAGCGGACACAGGACATAACTCTAGGCTTGGTCAACAATTTTAGCAATGTGTTAATCCCTTGAATCAGTTGTGTCCGGTGCTTTCCAGATGCTCTGTGGTAGGTGCAGAGAGCTGATAAGCATTACAGGGTGCTCTGAAAGCCAAGAACATACATCTGTGTCAGATCAAAGAAAGAACTGAGTCCCAGGGTTGGATACATCCTGCCAGTAGCCCATTCTTATTTTGACCAGAGGTCTGTTTATGAAGCTCTAATAGGGGCTCCAGGATGTCCTTTTGACTAATAACAGATAATCTTTCTTATGTCCTGGAGAATGAAGATTAATAGGCCTCTTAATTGTATTCAAGCCACTACATCACATGATTATTGCCTTAGAAGTGCCAAGTCATTTAGTCTAAAAGGAAGAAGAAACTTGATTTCTTCTGTTAATCTGCAAAAATTCTTTTCTAACTAAAAATGAAAAAACAGACAAACAAACAAAAATTACCAGAAGATGTTCTTACATTGCAGTGCACTGATTTTCTTTATTTCTGCAGGTTATTAATAGTGTATCACTGGGAACAAAAGCCTGTCCTATCACTTGCAGGGACGGGGATGGGGACAGGGGGCTCACTGTTGTTTTCAAAGCCTGGTAGCACAATTTTGACATTTTTAGTTTATTGCTACAGCAGCATAGCTGTATGAAACCAGTTATGCATAATAATCCTGGCTGACAGATGGGCAAAGTCATTCTTAAAAAGAATGGCTGAATGATGCTGTCTTGGCTTCATTTCCTATAAAACTAAGAGTCGTACACTCAGAGATTTTAAATACAAGGAGGAACTTTCAGCCTCAAACCCACTTATCTTCTAGACAGATTCAACTTTGCTTACAGGCAGATTTTTGTTAGTACTTCAACAGTTCACTAGTTATATTAATTATTAGTCACTTTGCAGTATCTTGTGTGCAAGCTTATCTTTAGTTTACTTGTTGATCTATAGTCTGCATACTCGTAGATTATTGGGACACTTTTATGTACTGCAGAATATATTTGCAACATTATTAATCAGCTGAGAAAAAAACAACCAGGTGAATAATGAACTTCCATATTACCAACATTATTTTTCATTTTAAAAATAAAATGGGCTGCTCATGCGTAGGTGAGTCCATTTATGATCTCAACATTTTACAAAGATATTTATCAGTCCTGCAATAAAAGGTGTTGCATCATTTTCTCTACTGAAAACTGAGCATAAGTTGCAGTAATTCAATTCTAAGGAAGGATTTTCCTTTTCCAGTCATTGCATCACAAGCCTTTGATTTCAGTTTAAAACCCATAATGCACTGACAAATGCCTCAAGACAAATGAAATCTGAAATAACTAGATTTCTACTGATTGCAGTTGAAAAGCTTATGCTGTTTCAAAGTGCTGCTATAAAATGTTAACTTCCTCATCCTTCACATTTCAGGTTATCAGGTGTCATTCTGAAGCTTATTGTTAAATAGACCACATTTCCTCAAGTTTTCTCCTGTCTGCATTTCCCATGGATCTGCTGCTGTTTTACTAGCACCTGTTTTGCCGTTTTACTTTAGCACCTGAGATGCCCTGCAGTGGTCTTTGGTAGAAAATTAGGGAACCCACAGCTTGGACAGAGCCCACAGGACAGGCATGCAGGAAATCTTACAGATAAATTTACTCGTCAATTTGAGATATCTTTTAGTAAAATAAGGAAAGGGAGCAGAGTTCCTTGTTATTCTCGGAATCCAAAGAGAGCAGAACATGCCCACCTGGCTTCTCAGGATGATTGGTTCCTTGTTCATAGGAGGAAAGACAAACAGAAAGAGAAACAACTGATATTTTTCTTAATTCTTTTTTTTTTTTTTTTCTCTGGTAGTTGTTCTTTCCTGTGCTGTATTTTCATTTCCAGTCATACTCAAAAACTTCTGACCAAAAGTTATCAGCATCGTTATAACTAGTAGAGCAATAACTACATTAAATTATATCTTACAGAAATGTACTCCTGAAGGGCACTTCTTATTGTCATCCAGTTTTATACACTTCTTTTGCCTTTAAAGACATGTATCATTACGTGAAGAACTGAATGCAAATGTAAATTTCTACACATTTACATATCTATTTCTAGCCAGAACTAGGTGCTAGAATCAGTGAATTGTACTGCACAGTTGGGGCTTGCAGCAGTGTTCAGTAGGTAGTTCATCATGAACTACTGATGATCGTATTCATATTTTTTTTTTCCTCTTTTTTCTTTTAAATGACTAAGTGCTGTTTTGTCATTGGCTTTCCTGCAAGAACTCCAATTGATTCATCTAGCACAGAATGGTATTACAAATTTTTTTATCAACTCTTCACGTGTCCTGTAATGCAACCCAAAATCTTCGTCTAGCTCTACCAGATGTCTAAGCCTGCTTAATTGCTTGTAATTTAAGGGACAATTTTCAAATCTCTTGTCATCCTCACAAGGACTGGTAAGCTTTGATTATTACAAGAAGGCTACTGCTGTTTAATGAATGGATTCTTGACCATCAGTGACGAATGCAACAAACTGTGATCCCTTCTAAAATCCACTAATCACATTTTGAGTAATATTACTGTTGTACACAGGTATGAAACATTCAATGTTATGAGAAAAGCCTATAGATTTAATCATCACTGATGTTATAACTTTGATGCTAAATTCTCTTTTACTTCAGAATACGTTCAGGCCTAGATATGCTGGGTATTGCCACTTCCTATTAGGATACGAATGCCCACTGATAAGTTGTGGGAGTTACCAACACTCACAGAAATCATTCCAGTTTGCAGGATCAGTATGAAAACAGTATTATCCTATGCGTGCTGCAGGCAGGAATTACCAGAGGGCCTATGTGACCTCAGAACATTAATTGTGTTAGGTTCCCATAGGAAATAGGTAGAAGCTCCCCTTGCTGCTCTGGAAAATCCAGATCCTAAGGCTGAAGTTTTATTTCATTTTATTACATTTTGGCATTTAAAATATCATTAAAATGAGATTGGTCATGGTTTACTGAAGTGTGGTTATAAAATGTTGCTCTGTAAGAAGTAGATCCTGTTCTTAAACTGACTGTGCGGTGGATCATATAGATTATTTATCTTAATGTTTTTCTTAAAACACTTAAAAAATATAGTAATTCAGGTATTCTGTTTCCTTTTTTTTCCCACATAATACGTAAATAATAGCGATTACCAAGTACGTAAGTACATTAATGAAGTATCCACACAATCTGTACAATGTCAGAAATAGCTGCTACTTGAGGAGTTTCTCACAGAAATTAAGTGAATTGTGAGCTCCTGTGTGTATGTTTTATGCATTCAGATTTCAAAATAACAGTGTGGAATCTATTTTCTGATAGTCCATGAAGATTTCAAGCAACAGGCCTCATACCCTAGTGTCTAGCTTTTAAATTGTACTGACGAGAGCTGAAGGCATATAGTATTCTTTCTAATGCTGTTTCTTATATGCAGTTGCTGCAGTCATAAAGCAATTCAGAGGAAATTTGTTCTTTAAGAAGAGGCAAATCTGAGTAAATAATAATAGTTGTATTTATTATCTTAACCTACAGGACTAGAACTGTTAAAAATATAGTGGCATGATGTTAAAATAATGTTGAAGTCTAAGCTTAAATTGAGAAAGAAGCAAGCAAAACAAACACTACATTTTTAGGAAGAAAAAGAATTGCATTCTTTAATCTTTTTTTTCATCTGACAACAACCCATTTCCACCTAGGTACATGAGTAGAATTTTAATTTTAAACATATACAAAGTAATATGACCCCAATTAAATGTAAATACATTTGTAGTTAATTTCATTTTGAACGTATAAAATTCCTTTTTAGACGTATATTAAAGAAAATGCACTGAAATGCCTATTCCTATCAAATTATTATGGCTTCTTCTAGAGCACTTCCTTTTGTCTCATAACTTGTCTCAGGTTAAATTAATAAATACTTACCTTCATAGTGTGTATCTAAATGTTTATACTGACAACACTCTGCTAGTTCTGAATCTGCAGTGGTAATCCTAATAATAAACCAAGGATGTGTAGTTGCTTTTTTTTTTTTCCTTCAAAGTCTTTAGGTGCAATTAGTCATGATGGATTGTAGTTTGGGGTAGGTTGGTTTGGTTTTTTTTCCCTCTCATCTGAACCTTTGGAGAACAGCCTGAAATTCTAAGCTTCATAGTTTACAAGCAAGACGTGCTGCTGAAATTTTGTTAGTAGCATATAGATGTCACCCATCTGCAGCAGGTACTGTAACACCACCAATTTTCCTATTATCTCCAGTGACTGGGCATGGAGGCAAATGTTGAATGTCTTACGTCCAGTGCAATACAATAAGGAGAGCTGCAATTCTGATTTCTCGGTGTAGACACTACAAGCCTTTCACTCTCTTGTAGGCTTTGGTGAATATAGCAATAATCTGTGTACGCCAGTTTCTCCCATTAAAAAACAAAACAAAAAAAAAGTGGGAATCAAGGTCTTAGATGAAGAGTAGAGAACCTGCACAGGAGAGCTGAAGTGTGTTAGACTGTCTTGGTGAGATTCAGGTGCTAACCACGCGTGTCTAATATTAGCTTAAGCATCCTAAAATATATAAGACCTCCACACAGGGCAAGCATTTATGATAGACTGCTCTGCATCACGGTGACATAGATGCCATGCAGGCCTTCTTTTTCAGTCTTTTACAGGCAGGTGCTGGTAACACCTTGCCAGTGTTTCCCTTATGTTCAGATGACCCAGATTTCTTCCTTCTCATTCCTAGTACTTCTGCTCCAAGGGACTCTTATTTGATGAGTAGGAAACACAGAACTTCATCTGAGTTATCTGGCAATAGCTGATAAAAAAACAATCCACAAAACCACAAAGGTAACTGGGCACAGGGCTAGCTATACTGGGAGCAGAAACATAATATCTTTATAAGGAGCAGACTAAAATGAGCTATTTAAATAATCAATTAAAAAAGACAGATTAACTAACCAATACCTTAACTCTCAGCACTCCTGAGATCTTCTATTTCATCTCTCTCCTTTGCATCTGAGAATTGAAGCTGAGATTATAAATGCTGAGGTGATTAGATGCAGAGCTGAAGGTCAGCTGAGAGCCACCTCACCATTATCTTCATTGCTTTATAGGATCCAGTGCCCCCTGGATTCTGAGGGTTCTTCTCCTCTAACATTGCAATGTAGATAAGGAAGCGAGTTTTGTTTTTTTTTAAGATTGTCTCCACTTCCCATACTTTAGTTTACATGATGGAGTGTCTTCAGAGGGCATCACAGATCACGATGCAGATTTTTTTTCAGGTGAAATTAAGCCAAGAAACATGCTCCAGAAGTTCGCCCAACCCAGCTGGAAGTTAAATCACTGTAGTACTCACTGTGTAGGCAACCTGGTGTAAATATCCATTGCTTTGCACATCTTTACCCATTGCACTCTGCTGCTTGTCCATATAAACATAGGCTACCTGTGCCTACTGGTTTCCCAGTCTAAAATAGTAAGCATGTAAAAGAGGGAAAACGTGCGTTGGGAGTGAGGAGGGAATATTCAGAGAGCTATAGCAGCTATTTTGTAGTGCATTGACTCCACATGCATCAAGTTTCTTGATGTAATGGATAACCAAGCCATTGCCACGAAGAGCAGCTTGAGTCCAGAATCATAGATGTGTTCAAGCTCAGTGCATGCTGTACTGCTTGCCAATCCAAACTGGCTCTCGGGCAGCTGTTCCAAATGTCTAAAAGTGTTATATCCTTATGTTCCTGCTCCTGGGAGGAAGGAGTGTTGCCAGATTGCAAGTATCTGCATCTAGTTGCAGTTCTCTAAGAGTCTAGCTGCAAAGATATTTATATGAAAATTCAGCACACCTGCACAGACAAGTAGGGAAAGTCAAGGTTTTTTTTAGCTCTGGACCACTCACAGCAGGGACAGAACACCTGTATGACTTTTTCCCTGATGAAGCAGACCTACTTACAGTGTAAATAGAAGTACTAGTCACTCTGTGTCTAACTGTACAGTGCCACACAGTTCATGCTGCACATCCATTTCATTAAGAAAGTTTCATGTTCAGGTGAGTTTTTCTAGGCACTTTTCTTAAATTCTCTAAATCAAACTAAATCATCTTTAACATCTGAAGCAAGGTGGGAAATAGATATTTACAAAGGAAGCAGCTATAGCCCAAGAGAGTTCTTCCAGAGACAAGATGTTAAACTGCTTTTTGATCAGCTGCTTGTAGGAATGTACATTAAACTGTAAACCATGGTTCTTCGTGTAACCAGCTAATGATCCTATCAGTCGCAGACTAATTGCCTCCACCTCACTCTAAATTCTGCTGCACTAAAAAAGCCAAAGTCACATTCTGATCAGGTTAATCACATTCAGCTTTGAAGAGCACACAGTGGTTGTGTGTTAATTCAACTTCTCTCCCTGGCAATTTGTTTGATTGCCTGTTAGTTGCAATCTGCACTAACTGAATAAATGTGTGCTGCATCCTGATAGGAAGTTCTGATGTTCTGTTATTTTAGTGCAGATGTTTGCCCTAGAAATTGGGGTAAATTCTTCTCACCTTTCTGCTCCAAAGTACTTTCAATAGGAAGGATGAAAAGAAAGGGTGTTATAACCCTTTCCAGGATGTAATAAAGCAACACAGTAAAAACAGCTTTTTGTTTGTTTTTGTTTTAATGATGGGTTAAAAGTAGTCTTTATTACACAAAGGTTTCTTATTGGCTTATGGACAAACAAGTAAATAAGATAGCAAAGTAAGAGAAAAAGACTTGGGTGCATTCTTGTTTTCTTTTTCTTCGTCTTCAGCAATTTCTATTGTCTGTACTGTCAAGATGTAGAACAGTCCCTATCTATTAATGCCGTCTTTTTTTCTTTCTCTCTTTTTTGTATAAAACACACACACACATAAACATGCACACACAGAAACATATTCTACATAGTAATATTTAATAAGTCTTTCCGGGGAAAAAATAATAATAATAAAAAGAAAAAAATGCTAAATTATTTTCCAGCTTCCCACATCATTTTTCTGAACAAGAGTATAAGGCCAATAAATATGTACTGTAAGCACAAAACAATTGTTACTAGGACATTTTTATTAAATCTGGATCTGGATTATAATAAAGATTTATTGTGATTTTACCTCTGAAATCCCCTGAATATGAGTAAGACCTTTTTCTTGTTCTGAATTTCAGTGAGAAGGGAAATACTCTGAATGTCACGGCCATGTTAAAATAAATATTTGTGAAATCCTTTTACATATCTCTTGACATTTTAAAAATAAACAACTGGTTTTATGGATGCATTTTTTCATGTTAGCAGGAGATGTACTAACTTTTAGTATAGGAAACATCCTCTGCTTAAAAAAAGTTACCATTGGAAAACGTTAATGTCAAAATTATTTATAAACAGCATCTAAATTTGACTCTGAAATTTAGTGCAAATGCTGCCTGAAAGTGTAGTCAAATTAATGATTCTCTACCAGATCAGCCTTTCTGAAAAACAGACTACTCATTCCAGCTCCAAAAAATATTTGGAATTAAGGTCTGGAGACCCAGTGTTTATTAATTCATAAAAGCATTAACTGATTAGCGGTATTTAGCTCCCAGAGGCCCACTTTGGCCATTGAAGCTAGACTCTTCCACTCCTTATGGAAGGAAACAGTCTATGAGAACATCCACAGGAGGCTGCTGCTCTGAGTGATCCTTGGTTCAGACCCTCCTTCTCTCCACTGAAGAAAGAGAAAACAAAAATAGTTTATCCTCCCAATGGAAGGAATCCTCCTAGGGTTCTGGGTTTCTCCTCTGAGCAACTTTGCTGCTGTTGGATGGCAATAAATGCCTTTGTTCTGGTAGAACCAAGACTCTTGGACTATCTCTGGGAAATGCCATTTTCCATTTACTGTCATGTTTTCTCAGCTTCTAATTTATTCCTTTTCTGGAAAGGATTTCATACTCATTATTTGCTACTTGTCTTCAAGTGTTGGGGCAGATGTCTCCAGTATTCCTTGTCTGATTGCTCTGAACAGTCATTTTTCATCTTCGTTTCTTAAAAATGCATCCTTATACTTCTCCGCATTTTCATCTTTATTGGGTCCAAACTGTAGTACACACAGTGTAAAAGAATTGGCATGACTTCTTACGCGTGTTTATTTTTTCTTCTTTTCTCATTATTAATATCTTGTGCTTTCACAGCTGTTCTTCTCCTTTTCCCTACGTCTTCATTGAAAATTTGGCCTGTTCAGAGGGCTTCAGTTTCCCAAAACTTCAAGACTAGCTCTTCA
Organism: Aythya fuligula; assembly: GCF_009819795.1. NCBI lineage: Eukaryota > Metazoa > Chordata > Aves > Anseriformes > Anatidae > Aythya > Aythya fuligula. Next base: position 78,849,592 of record NC_045593.1, on the reverse strand, counting down.
GAATTTGATCTGCCAAAGATCCTCAATTCTTTCACCTTTTCGTTTGAACTTTTTTTTGGTATAAAAACATATCCCACATCTTCTCTTGAAATTCAGCAATTCTGTCATTTTACTGTAATTTTTTTACTATTAGTCTGTCTAGCCTGATTTAACAGACAATATTGAAAATGCTGACTGTTTCACAGCTATTTATTGTCTGAAATAAATCTATCTCTGTTCTGTTTTCTGGGTTTTATTTTTTAATTTTTATTACTAGCTTAACGCTTTGCAGGAGGATGCGGAATTTAATGTGAAGTTTTACCTTCACATTTCCAGAAAATGTCAGTTCTAATAGGGAACTCTTCCATTCTTCTTCTAAAAATGTTATTAAGTCAATTTATTTCTATTATTCCATTCTGTTCCTTGATCACTTTAAGCCAAGGCATCTAGCCCAGATTTGTTATATTCAGTGTAGAGATCTGGTGCAAAAAAAACTCATCACAAATGTGCAGACCCATGTGAGAGATACATGAAAGCCCAGATTTTTTTAGGCTTTAAGATTTTATTTGAATTTGAATTTTATTTGTGCTATGATTATAAAATAAAAAGCTCCAAAATGTCAGTGCTAAAAGCTAGAGCTTTAGAGGTAGAAAAAGACATACGAGTCTTAAAGAGAGTTCAGTAGGAAATATATGATAGCAAATTTTTAAAAGACTTTATAAAGCACAGTCTCTGTCATTGCAAAGGAAATAGAAAGGAATTGGGGAATCATCCTTTGGCATGCTGTGTTCTGATTAATATGAGCAAAAGGGAACACACTCTGGCGATGAATGTGTTGCAGCGGAGACTGTGCTTTTGTTAGGAATGTGTGTAGCACCTACGACAATCAAAAACAGTACAAGATTGTCCTGTTTGCGCCGTGATGTGGTAAAAACAATGAATAACAAACGGGATACAGAAGTGAATTTCTCTGTCGTCTAACACTAACCTGGAGAATGGAGAAGAAAAGATGTCTTAAATTGTGCCAACATCTCACCTAAAAGAGCAATGCACTGTTTTAATATTTTTTTTTTTGTGATGTGATTTTTGTGTGAAACTGTTCTAATTATGTTCTCCTGTGTCTTGTTTTGTTTAGGTCGACCTTCTTGTCCCTACAAAGGTCACTGGCATAATTACTCAAGGAGCTAAAGATTTTGGTCATGTCCAGTTTGTGGGATCGTACAAGCTTGCTTACAGTAATGATGGGGAGCGCTGGATAATATACCAGGATGAAAAACAAAAGAAGGATAAGGTAAAGCAAAGAGAAAAATGATATTGTGGTTGCATATAGGGTAGTAATGCCTGGAGTAATTTCAGTGCTGGAAGCCTGTAGATTATTACACAATGCTTGCTTTATGGGGTTGCTATGCATAGGGTCCCACAGATAAAAGTAAAGGTGAATAAAAAAGGGTCGTATAACACAGTGACATTCACAGTGCAATAATGTCATACCTATCAGTGCAATGCACCTGATTTAATGCTGTTAAATATGGGGCATAAAACTTTACAGTTCTCCATTTATTGAAATTATTTCTTCCTTAAACTCTACAGAAGAAGGTATATAAATAGCAGTTTATTTGTATATTTGAAAACAGTGTCTCAGTGCATATTCTTGTAAGTGTGCACTATTTTCTATAATTTTCTGTGAAGCACATCTTTAATGCACCTCATTACCTAGCCATTTTCTCTCTCTCTCTCTTTTTTTTTTTTTTTTTTTTTTTTTTTTTTTAATGAAATTATTCACTCTAGGGCTTCAAATACCCAATGGAAAGATTATTTTTATTACACTATTAAAAGAATACAAAACATAAAAACTTTCATAACTTCCTTTGCAAACATTTAATGGGAGGTGTAAAGAAAGTATAGGTTTCCTGATTGATTTACTTAGAAGCAATTAACTTTTCTCTTGTTATTTAGGATATTATTCATTATACATTTCCTTTAAACTGTATAACACTTTTATACTGTGAAAACCTGAACACATATGCATTGCTTAAGGGATACATTAAGAAAGCTGGCAAAATGTGAATTATTTATTAAATATATTAGTGGGATTATGTCTAATTGAATCAAAATGTACATTAATAAAAATACCAGATGGCTGATATGTCTGACATATATGTCTCATACCTGGTGGTTTTAACATCTATATTATCGGAGTAATAAATATTTCCACTTGTACTTATTTTTCTTAGAATAAAAGAAAGAGTATTTTTATATAGGTTAATTCAATATTTATTTATTTATTTATTAGGTAATGAGAAGGCTTTTGATATGCATTGATCTATGTTGCATGAGTACAAGCAGATCTGCTGATGAGGGGTTAGACAGCAGCATCTCTTAATTTTTACTGATTTTATCTGATTGATCGTATATATAGTCATTTATTAGTGTAAGCTATCCTGCATTACTGGGTTAAATATGTACATATGTACATAACTTCATGTGTGCATAGAAATGTTATGTTTGTAAGAGGATTATTATTAAAAGATGACACTGTCAAGTCACAAGCAGCCAAGTGGCTGCTCTCTGTGGTTCTATCCTTCAACAAGATTTTTCCCCAACAAGTTCTAAAGGTTTTTTAAACGGGAAAAAAAAAAAATCAGCTATTTTAGCCATCCAACAGAGTAGGTCCTGACACCTATGATTGTGGATGTGTCTGGTATAATTGGTTGCCAGATAAAAATTGGAAAGAAACAACTCACCTTTTGTAAACGTACCGTAAATGCATTCAACGTAAATGACAGATAGGCACTTCAGTACTTTGCACACATCCCATTTTAAATCTCTGGCATTTAAAAGCAGAAGTGAAAGATTCACTCTGAAAGAAATGTCTTCTCCAAGCCAAACTTCTGTTATTGAACTGTTGTGTTCATTTTACTGAAAAAGGAAACCTGTGTTCCAGTCTCCAGTGAGAAACACAGTAACAGTCACAAGCAAATCTAAAACAAAATGCAGTCTCACTGTTCCAGTCCACACTTGTTTATAACATTTTCCAAAGTAATTAAATTCTTTCTGCTTTCATCATCAGGTAGATTGTTAATTGCTATATGCACAGTCCGCTATGAACAATGAAAAACTCTTAATCATTGTCTTATTAAAACATCTCCCATCCCATATTAATTAACATCCCTAAGAATAAAATAAATGCATCTTATTATGATTCTTTAACAAATCAAGAGCAATTAAAGGCAGAATGTGATTGAATTCACCTAACTCAAAATCAGAAATTATATCTTCTGAATTTTAATTTGTACAAAGTAAACCAGATCACTGGGTAAGGGTCTAGTCTTCGGTCTTTTGATACACAAACATTAAAAAAAAGTATTTTTACTATTTCCATTTTTTTTTTCAGATGACAAAAGCCATCCAGAGTCTTTCAGAACATTCCAAAAATGCTAGTTGTCAGTGAGCTTGGCATAACTTCATAGGAGGGAGGTTGTTGAGTCTCCTTCTCTGGAGATATTCAAGGTAGGACTGAAAAAGACCTGGAGAGATCACAAGGACATGTACCTCTTGACCTCTCTCACCAATCTCCTCTGAGGTCTTCTGAATAGAAAATGGGATTTAGCAAACCCCAGGTCCTTTACCCTAGGGCAAGTAGTTCTTCCTTGTTTGAACTAAGGTTTAAACTTGCTGGCTTAAAAAGTCAAAACTCTTTATTAAGTCAAGACTTAATTCATTTACTTGTCCTTCACCTGACCAAAGTACAATGCTCATATCATAAACCATTCTTCACCTGAGTATTGTTCAATATGTTCTTAGAAATAGTCAGTGATGAAAATTTTACAGTATCAGCAGTCAAACCCAGTGCTTAAATATCGTTAAAGGTGGAAAGGTTGCATCCTGCAATGCTCTGTCAAAGTACCTCTCTGTCCTCAGAGGACACAAGGAACAGATTTTATCTTCCTTTTTTAACACAGTTTGCTTTGATTGAAGTATGTTAACATCTTTCTTCTCAGCTTCTTCAAGGGAACAAATAATCTTCATTCTTTCAGTCTTCCTTTATATGGTATGCTTTCTCAGCTTCAAATTATTCTTTTGGATTCTGCTTGGACAACCTCTTTTTGAAGCTGGTTTCCCAGACTTGTTGGAGTGTTTCAAATGAGATCTGATTAATATCGAGCCGAAATACTATGTCATCTGTTTTACAATAGATAGACCTATAGATATAGATATAGATAGATTAGAGAGAGGGAGAAAGAGATCTCTGTATGTGCCTTCCTTTACTTGTAACGGCATGTTATTATTTCCTCAGATCCAATTTATAATCTGTGCTAATTTATGTAGTCTTTAGTACAGAACTACTGCCTGCTCTGTCATCTCTGATATTGCTTATCACTTCCTAAGGTTTGGCTTGGTACACACCATTATTCTGGTGTGTACTAATTGCACCATCCATCTCTCCGGTTTGTCAAGACCACTGCAAATTTTGATCCCACCTTCCAAAATGGGAAAAGCTTGGTCACATCTGCACTTTTAACAAACATTTACATTTCTAACCTCCATTTCATTCTGAGAACATATTAATTACATTAAATACCCAAGGCACGGAGCATTATTGAGTAAAACCTTTCATTTTGATGTGAAACCCTTCATCACCACACCAGCCTGGTATACAGTAATAGTGTGCTTTCATGAGGTTTGCCCACTGGTAGTGTGCAGCAGCAAAAATACTGGATGTTCTCTTGCCCACTCCTTTGCAGTGGAGTGACACAAAAGACAAATGAAAAATAAAAACAACCAAAGAAAACACAAGGCTATGCATCATCCATGAGGAGCAGAAGAGAAACAGCATAACTGGTCCTGCCTTAGAGTAGTGCCTTTTCACGACACCCACACCAATTTCTTTTGCTTAAGTAAAGATGTAAGGTTTGGCCCAAAATGGAAGAACATTTCAGAAGAAACTCTGTTTTCACAGCAAAGTGAAGCTTTAAATGTTTTTTGCTGTCCCCTGAAGATACAAAAGGGAGATGAAAGGTAGACACTGGCAACTATCAACAGCAGTGAGAATAAATTATTCATAATTTACCCTTATTCATTCTATTTAATAACTGTGTGTAATGATTTCCTCTGAGAAGGATAGAATATATAGATTTCTGATTTCCCCCACAGGTGATTTACTCATCCTTGTGATCCTTGTCCAGACATCCAATAGTTTAGGAGAAAGATGGTTCCAAAAACTCTCAGAGAAAAGAAGAAAAGATAAAGGAAAAACAACATGTTTTGAAGTCCAAACAAATATGTCATTTTACAAGGAAAAAAAAAAAAAAGAATATCTCACATCCAGAAATTATGGAGATATTTCAGCCTGAAAATAAGGATTTGTGGATGAATATAGTGACTTTAAAGCACATTAACCCTATCTGGTGCTGATCATCTCACTGTTCAGTAGTTTACGGAAAGACTCCAAATGCATCAGCAGATCTTAATGAATTCCTGAAGCTACTCACTTGTGTCTCTTTTTTTACATCATTTGTGAAATTATTGTACAGAGAAAAACAGAGAAACAAACAAACAAAAAAATAGTATCTTGTACTCACAAGTGCACTACCTGCAGCCTATATTTGTTGAAGGTGACCCTTCAACAAATTAGTTGTTTTAAACAGAAGGAAATGTGGTATTCAGTTTTCTTCTTTGCCCAGTAACAAATGGAAATGTTGTTCCAAGAACAGACTCCTGCAGCTCCTGTTTGCCTTTTGCTGTTTCAACTGCCATTGATTTTAGTTCACATCTATGCTAAGCTTCTGTGAATGCAGACTAAAAGTTAGTGGTAGTGGGGGGAAAAGACGAAGAAAAAAAAAAAAAGAAAAACATTTCTTCAATACTTTTCTTGTTCTCTCATTCATTTTAAATAGTTTGTATGAGATCCATTGAAAATATGAATTCTTTTCCTATTCTTTTCACGATGCAAAAAAATAAACAAATTAAATTGCTGGTTGGCAAGTAGGAGGAAGCTACATGTTAGGAAAAGGACCAGAGCTATCTTGTTTTCCTCAACTAGAGGTCAGTAGCTCACTATTTCTACAACGCTAAGGGCAACCAAACCAGATTTGACCTTTTTTTTTTTTTTTGGATCACATTCCAAATGTGATTTATAAATTGCATGACATGCTGTAAGTAACTCAAGGCCAACTGCAGAGTCAAATGGCATTTTATAGGCTGATTTTTAAAATGAGTACATATGTGAAAGTAGTCTAAGGAAGTCTAGCACATTGTAGTATTGTCAATTCTTATTAGCCAACAGATGTGCGAGTAACTGCAGGTAGACAACGGCCACTGGATTTGTGGACAAACTGAAGAACAAGTTATAAGCTATATGCTTTGTGTGTCTCATTAATTGCTATAGGAACAGAAGACAAAAACATACATGTAAGCAAGAAGTTGGATTACCAGGTTTCTGCTAGGTTTTACTGTTTTGTTTTTTTTTTTTTCTTTTTGATGTTGGATTATAATAATACCTGATTTAAATTGATAGATCAAATTCCTATAAACAACCCACATATTCGACATAGCTAAGCAGTAATTGTATTATTATTATTTATATTATTTTTATTTAGTGCTCCTATTTAATATATTATATTTTATTTTAATTTAATAGAATATTTTTAATTTCACTGGGAAAAAATCTCCATTATACTTGATTTTTTTCACCTGAGATGCGACAAGAAACTACCAGTCAGTTAGGTTTCACTGGTTTGTGTGACTGACTGGAAAGGAGAGTGGAAATTTTGCTTACAGCTTAGAATCTGTGGCCCATTTTTCTGTGTGGTGTGGATGGTGTGTTGTGCTTTCCTGGTATTTTGCCTGAAGGAACTTGACTGATGATAAGGCTTGCACAAAGCAAAACAGCCCTATTGAGCATAAACAACATATATCAATATATTGACCCCATGCAAGATCAGGGCAATGTTTCAACACTGTGTCTTGCCTCCCAGGGTCCCTCTGAGTGTTTGTCTAAGTTTTTCAAGCCCTTAGTCTAAATTCTCCACTGGTTTAAATTACAGGTGGCTCCTATTACCTTCAGCTGAGCTAACGTGAATTTCTGTAAACATTTCTTAAAGGAGTTTGGTCTTCAAAATATTTCTCTTTTTGCTTGGCTTTGAACTTTCTATTGTAAATCACTCACAAACTATGTGCAGTGGAGAAAATTCCCATTTAAGTGGAATCAGAAGATATATTGAGTAGAAAAAGAAAAAAGAAAAAAAAATGTGTTAGTATTCTTTACAAGTTTTACATGCCTGGTATCCATTGTGAACTTGAGATAAAAATAATGATCAGGTTACACATAATTTTATTCATAGATTACAAAAATGTAAAAAACAGTCCTTGCACTGGACACTTTTGCCTAGCTATCCATTGCATGCCAACCAGATCCTGACTCTTCAGCCACTCCTGGGCGCTCAGCAAAGAAGAACAGAAGGATGGCTAAGATCAGAAGTGGTGGATCTCCAGCCACCCAAAGAGACTTTCTACATACCAACTGAAAAGGAACAATGTCATTTATCTGCCCTCTAAATCACTACATAAACACAGGTGCATATATCTGCACATTTATTTGTGTATATTAAAAAACTCTGCTCAATCTTTTGTAGAAGCATCTTTCATGGGACTGAATCGTTCTAAAATACAGTCAAATACCTAAATACATCAGTTCGTTTTCTGGTAAGAAATCAGGACATCTTTTACCATCTTTGACCTGGTGTTATTTACTTGTAACTCTTCATGGTGTTCTCTTGTTCTCCAAGAAAAAAAAAATTCAAAGCAACTAAATGTGCTGTTCTTATCTGCAAATTCCCTTTCTTGCTTAAGCAATTTTTTTTTTTTTCAATGAATAGTATTTCTGAAATAATGGAACATCACTATCAAAAATTATTTTTCATGCAGCTTTCTTTTATGTTTGAAGTGAATAGTGTTCCTCTATTTGTCATACCACTGAGATGTAATGCACTGAAGCAAACTCCAGTGGAAGCCATGTCTGGCTACTCTTTAAAATACTCTGCCTCCAATATGAGCAGGATTAACTGGTCCAAGAACCTGTATAAAATACTGTGCACAGAGTAAAACATACAGTTATGGTATAGCAGACGGTATAATGACTGAACCATCTGAAGCTCGCATGCTAAAAGTTTCAGTTCTCTGCTATTACCCAGGAACCTCTGGGTAATAACCTCTGCTATTATCAGGAACCTAGAATGCAAACTTTTCTTATAATTTCAGTTTCTGCAAGAAATGGGATCCAGAAATATCTCTGTGGAGAATCAGGCTCACTGAATTTTCTTGTTCCTTGCACCACAATTCCCCCCGCTGCAGCCATCTGTTAATTAGCCCTGTGGACATGCCATAAAAACAGATGTCCAGCCCCACATTTGGAGCAAGCATTGATTCTAATAATTTCAATTTTCACAAGCTATTCTTCTTCAGATAGTTCTTCTAAAAGTATTCTTCATAAAAGATACATGCAGTTTTCTTTTTAAAAGATGAATCAACTTGCATTGTCTTAATTTGGATTTGTTGCTTATGGCATAAAACACTTAGTTCTAATTAAAAAAATTCAGAGAGTATTTAAAGGCAAGACAACCAAATTGCTTGTTTGACAGTTATAAACAAGATTTATTTAAATTCAGAAATCTTTTTGCAGAGAATATCATTATGTATTTTCCAGGCTTTTGTTCTCTTTTTTTTTTTTCATTAACTGATCATAAAATGTTATCATATATTTTCTATTTTTTTTTTATTTTAATAGCAGCTGTAAGAGACTAAGCTACAGAGGAGCTACATACGTGTGTGGGGTGTGTATGTGTAAACTTAGTGAAGCTTCTGAGTAAATGTTTAGTAAATTTCACCTTTTAAGTATGCAAACTGGCATAAATAGATGTGCCCACTGTAAATAAAAAAAAAAAAAAAAAAAAAAAAAAAAAAAAAAGCATTCTGAAACATGATTGTCAAAAATTAGGAGCTTAAACCCACTTTTACAAACACAGGCACCTGGAGAGGTGGCAGCCACTGTGTTCAGTGAGGCTGAAGCTCTGTCCACAGGAGTGGCCTGCCTCCGTGACAGGGAGCATCCTCTAGCAGATAACCGGAGGAGAAAAAATAATAATGCCATGATTCTTCCCTGGTAATTCTTTCCTAGCCTCCAGCTCTCTTTTACCTATATGTTTAACAGCCCTCAGCTGATCTCACCCTTAACGGCTTATCTGATCTTTACTAATACCTAAAGATTGTGAGAAAGAGTGCCATGGTTTAATTACGTGTTGTGTGGAGAACCATGACCTTTAGGTGACTCATTTGTTTTATTTCACTGGAAGGGGACAGTGCAATATTGTCTGTGATTGATCTTCACTGTGCCATTTATGATTTTATAGACATCCATCATACCTCCTTCCAGTCTCAAGAGGCTTAGTCTATGTGATAATATTCTAACAGGCATCCTTCTGTGCTTGTGACTGTCTTGCTGATTTGCTGTGCTTCACTTCTGCTGATGAAGTTGAGATGAGAGGAGCAGATTTGCACCCACACAGAACTCAAAACGAGCATGTACCCCGGATTTATACACTGCCACATCAGTGACTTGCACTTTGCTTTCTGTTCCTTGCCTAGTATAATTAGCTTGGCTTTGTTTGTTACTGGGCTTTTTTTTATTATTATTATTTTTTTTTATATATGAAAAATTGCATAGAGCTATGTATTAGGTTTGCAATATGAGCTTCTTCAATGCTAATAAACCACTACAGTTTTCAGAGAGGTGTTGTAGAAATGAACTCAAAAACTGAGAAGTGATCATTTATGGTATGACGCTACCAGGTCTTCAAAAGCTTTTAATTGCTTAGTTGGTTCATTTAGTATTGACTGTTTGGCCACAAACAACAAGTAAATAAAGAAAAATTATATTTTTGGCTACAGAAATAGCTTTTTTTCTACCAATAAGTCAATGAACAGATTTTATCCTTTGTCCTCCTTGTTGTATCCAAGTTTCTTGACTCCATTAGTGAATTTATGCTGAGGTAAAGTGAAGAATGGCAAATAACATACTTTTCCCATAATAAATTTGTCATTAGTGCACAACAAAAAATCCCATACTTTTGCTCTTGGAGTGCTGTATTTCATGCTGATCGCATTTGTGGATGCTGGCAAAGCTCTGCTCACTTTCTGATAAATTTATTTCCCTAAAATCCTTATTCTGACCTGGCACTTTGAGTTAATTTCTTGGGACTGGATCTTGAATTTTGAGGAAAGGTAAATTTCAGATTTGCATAAATTGGCCTCCAAAACAGATGAGTTTGGATTTAAATGCTAATGACATCATATGTGTGTTTGTTTTCTTTTCCTGCACTAAGTAAATAGCATAATCCAACTTTTTCCTTTGTTGCTTGGTTTGCATCAGATATTTTCATTTATTTTGCATAGCTGCATGTGGGTATGGATTTTATGTAGCTGTATGTGAGGGCTGTAGATGGGTTCTTCTGGTAAACAAAGACATTTTTTGTTCTAAGCCTTAGTCAAAATGTTATCTCTGAGATAAGTCTTCCATGGGGAAAACAAAAAAAAGAGAATTTTCCAGTACCTCTGCAGCAAGAATTATTTGTAGCTCTGCATTGTTTATCATCTGGCTTGGTAAAAAAATACCAACAGATATATTGCATGCATGCGCAAGAAATCAAATGAAAATCCTTCTACTTCTAATCTTTCTTTGCTGCAGATTGTACATTGGGGGGTGCCACTCTAATTTTAAAAATGAGCTTACTGCCTTTTATTGTATGTTGCATTACAACAAATGAAACTCAAATACAGAAGCAATCTTAGCCAAGCTCTAGCTGATTAATGTAATCAAGACTGTACTCAGGCAACAAAAAATTTTCCTGTCATAAATACATATTTTTTTCCCTTAGAGTCGCAGCACTGATGTTTCTGTGGTCAGTCTGTCTTGCAGTTTTATCTCTCTCTCTTAACTGCTAGGTACTTGAATGCTCCCAACTCTCTATGCTGAGATGCCAGGCGAGGAGGGAAATATATCACTTGTGAAAGAGCAGCACTTGTGGAGTGTACATGTTTTGTTGAAAATGCCAGATTGATAGCACTTGAGAGAAGCTTAAAGACTAAAATAGTGGTTGAGCTTCTTCTGAATTCAACCTCTGACATTTTTCCTAAGAACTTCCAAGAAAATTGTTATTCTGCACTAATTCAGTCATATAAACACTTGTGCAGAAGGTTCATATTCCTTTTCTGCTTGATGCAAATGAAACTCACTCATTTCAAGTTAAAAATCCATCAAATACTGTTTTTGTAAATGGAAAGTGAATCGGCTGACATTTGAAGACACTGAACATTTCCCATATAAACGGAAAATATCTCAGGAGGAAAATCTGATCATTTTGCCAAAAAGTAATACTGTGGCCTTTGAATTTGAATTGTGGCTTTTAGGGGGAAAATCTGTCATTGTTCTAACACAGACAGGAGTTTGGGAACTCACTGATGTATTGGCTAAAACATACTAATGGAAATAATGTCTAAACATTCATTATACTGTGTAAAGATTTTTTTTAAATTAAATTACAAACTTTACTGCTTACCAATGCTATTAATTCATGTAGTATTTTTCAACAAAAGATAGTATCCTTGAGAATCACTAGCTTTATGATGGCTTATGCAGTTGCATCCAAATTACATTTGTGAGTGATAGGGTAAAAATCCTTCTTAACTTTAATTACTAATGTTATTTCATTCAAAACAATAACAGGATCTCCTGAGATTAACTTGACATGATACAAATGCCAAGTAAAAAGATGTTTGATTTTGTAAATGTTAATGGTGCTTCCAACCAAGGACTGAATCCTCAGTGTCATGCAGTGAAATTCCCAGGCCTGAGCCATGACCCCACACAGCTTCTGGGACACATACATGAGGTCATTTCTCTGTAACCTGCCCCACCAGATTTCAGGTTTCTTCTCTCTCCTTTGGCCCCTATTTACAGAGTTTCAGGCACTTGGCTTGCTTTGTCAGGTCCTTTTGGATCCCACGGATATTATTTCATGGAGGTATTTTCCAGGTATCTGGTGTTTTTTTAGAGGACGTTGTTCCCTGTTCTCTGAGAAACACACTGGGTAGATCTTCACGAAGTAGGGATGCAGTTCTGGTTCTGGGCCAGTATTTGTCAGACATCTTATAAAACGCCAACCACGAGGAATAGATGTGGAAAACTCTGTGCAGAGAGGACCAGCCCTTCCTGAACCCAGCAGGTGTCAGGGGGAGAAGGGAGATCTGTCCCAGGCTCCCCTTGCTCACTCAGTCATCACTCAGCACTCACATAGCCACCCATATTCTTGCTGCTTGTCTTCCAGGTGTTCCAGGGTAACTTCGACAATGATACGCACCGTAAGAATGTCATCGACCCCCCAATCTACGCCCGGCACATCCGCATCATCCCATGGTCGTGGTACGGCCGGATCACCCTGCGGTCGGAGCTGCTGGGCTGCACAGAGGAGGACTGACGCGGGGCTCCGCCAGGCCTCACAGCTCTCCACACACCTACCAGTCCCTCCCTAGAAGAAACTGCGCAAAGCCTGTAGGAAGCTGAGTGGGTTTTTCATGACCAAGTGCTCATTTTATGGTAGGCCGCTAGCTGTCTTTCGCAAGGAGGTCTAAGCCTGCCCTTTAAAAGATCCAATCCGATTTTGTCCTTGAAATCTGTTAGTGTTGTCCCTTTAGCTGTGGAATTATCTTTCTAGCTCTCCTTTAAGTTGTTCGCACTAGTTCAAATGTGTTAGGGAAAAACCGCAGCATCCTTTTTACAAGGGAAGAGAAATAGCGTGACAAAGCTTATTTGCAGCTTTAGAAACATTGGGCTGACGAGTTCTCCATAAATCATTCTGTCATCTTACTTGCAAAAAGTGATACTGCAGCTTTTAGCAATAAGTTTACTTGGGGATGACTGCATTATAGTAATTGTGCCTATCAAACACTGTCAGTATTTATGACATATATTTTGGAAAATACTCTATGGTACTGTAAAATACAGTACCTGTGATATTACAAGCTACCTTTCATTATTTTCATCTCAACAGCAGAGTCCATGCAAGTAGCTAAACCCATTTTCCTTCTCAATTTTGCATGCAGTAGACATAACTAACATCTTTTCTGTTCAGTATCACCTTTAATGTTGTTTTCTCTGAAAGAGGTGACCTGTTTGTATACGGAACAAAATCTGCTATCAGTATGTTATGAAGTTAATGAATTTGCCAAAGTGTATTAATTCTGCTTGAGGTGTGCTTTTTCAAGGAGGCTGAGATGAGACTCTGTGGTACCTGAGGATTCTCATCCTCAGTACTCACAAAAGTACAAGCACACAGCACAGCATAAATCCTGAGCCCTTTGGTGACTTGCCCAGGAGTGAGCAACTCTAGATGGAGCTGTATGCGTGATTAATTCCTTCAGAAACCTCCTGAATTTCTGTGAGGAGGCACACATGGGGTGAGGGAATTAGATGCTACAAGATGCACAGGAGGAATGACTCCTGACTCCAGGGAAACCTTCTCACTAGGCTCTTATGTCTTTCATTCAGAAGAATGTGAATGGTCATGTCTTTCTTCACAAGAATGGAGGCAAGAGAAGTTGTAGTTCACCAAATCTGGGCACCTGTTACCCTTTGCTCCCACCTGTGTCGTTGCAGATGATGAGACATGAGGAGGCTGATCTTTGTCATGCTTCATCTGCAGAGATACTTCATACATACTGTGCTGTTTGAACAACAGGATAGTCAGCAAGGGCCCTGGTGTCATAAACAGATTTGAGGAGGGAAAACTGAACAGTGAGGGGGCATGGAGGACACCAGAGGTACAGTTAGGTATTTGATGTCAGGGCAGATCTTGTGGGTCATCGGTGTAAGCTGGGGATGGTCGGCATTGCTACACCTGGCTGTAGAATCTGGAAACAGGACAGGTGGGTGGGCCACATGGCCATGGCCACATGGCCATGGCTCCTTGAAGCAGCTGGTGAGGCAGGGTGGCCAAGCAGCAAGGTGCAAGAGCCTGAGGAAGTGTGCTGCAGTCACAGCTCTGGTACCTGTCTGCTGGGCACTCTTGGGCAAGTGACCTCACCCTCGTGCCTCCGTTTCCCCAGTGGCAGAGGTAACGATACCAACCTTGTGAGGCACTCCTGGTTCCCTAGGCACTAGGTTCTCCATGACTATGCTAGTGTAGCACCAGCATCTGAAAAAAAAAAAAAAAAAAAACTAGGACAAGGAGTGAGGGGGCTTTTTCCTACCTGAAATGATGGCACGTGGGGTCACCTTGTTAATTTCATAACATTTTGATGTGGGGGAAAAAAAAATAAAAAATATATATATACAGCTGCATGTTTTAGCAAATGTCACTGAACTTATTTTTTGTCACTGTTACACTCTCACTGAAACCAAAATGCTGAAGTATGAGCCTGGGTCCTGCTTCCCAGACAAACACCCAACTGGCCCACAGTCTGCAAAGGGCAAAGTTTGCTTTGGAAACAAAACGGTTTGGATTTCAAAACCTGCATTTAATCACACATTCTCCACCACAGACAAAATATATAATCCATTTAACTGTGAAAGACTCTAGATTAGCAGCCAGGAATTTTACATACAAGAATTGGGGATATATTGGTGGCGGTTTTCGGATAGCGTCACTTAAACTGTCACATTTTAACAAACAGAACACCCTGCCTCTCTATAAAATGACTTAATCCTTAAACTGTATTTATACAAGTATTTATTTTATAAGGCTTAGACATTTAAAGACTTCTACAGAAGAGTCTTATAAAGGTGAAAGTATGTGTAAGAAATGTTGAGGTCCTGTGCTACACTGCTAAGTTTGTTCTTTATTTTTTACTTTGTGCTGCATAACAAAAGCCACTAGACTGTTACTGTCTTGTCCGTAACTGTGTTAACAGCATTCCTTAATGATGTATATATGAAGTGGTCTTCAAACATAGTGAGCAATTTTGAAGAGAAAGTCAATCTTGGGGTATTTCTAAAGAGCAAGAAGTTTTGTGAATATTGGAGGACCAGGGCATTCCTACGTTACACACTGCCCATGTTGTGCACGTCAGGCACCTCAAAAAAGAGAATATTTATATTTTTAGGAAGCACACAGTATTTAAAGATGTCCAAAACTATTTTTCAGTTGTGGGAGTGCAATTTACCCTTTATTTATTTATAGATAGGAAGAACACCATGTAGCCATTTAGCTAGTTGACTGTATACCCAAAAAGTGGGAGGCATTTCTGAAAATTAGAGCCCCTAGTTCACAAAGTTATTTTAAAGTTGGTTTGTATTTTTTATTCCCAAGTGATTTTTTTTTCATGGTCATCTTTTGCAACATCAGTTTTGTCTTTGAGTTAATTTGTCTTGTGTTAGTAATTTGATTGTTCCCACTTATCTGCATATAAAAGTAGTGTTGTCATGATACCTAACACAGTTGTTTTGTTTTGCATTAGAGATGAGTAATTTCATCCTTTCACTCTCTGTCAGCTTCCATCTGCCAGCAGCCTTCACAATCTGAAAAGTCCATACATCATGATAAGATGCTCTGATAATTTATCAAAAAAAAAAAACAAACATATAGATGATGCCCTTACACTTTCACCCAATGTGCTGGGACTTTTCCCATTGAGATTGTTTTTAGCTGCCAACAAGCTTTCTTTAAACAGTATTGTGCACCCATAGTACCAAATTGTGCTCCTTCTGTCAGCAGTGTAAATCTGAAATAATTTTTCAGGTTTAACAAAACAGATTTGAGTCAGATATGGTCTGGTGTTACGATTTTTCCCTTTAATTTTATTTTCCTCTCTGTGTGCATGAAAATCATTGACATAAGGGACAAGTGATAAATTAACACAACAGCGGAAGCAATTGTCATCCCCAAAACAGATGTGGATATAGGGAATGTCCCCTTAGGAGGGGATGGAAGAACACTCAGAAATGGTCCTTGGCTTCAATATTAATTGTGACAATGACATTGAACAGGAGTGGAAGTGTTTTCCTAATTAAATTTCACCCTGAACCAGCTAAGTATCTGTAGGCACCTTCCTGCCACTCTGCAAGGTGCTACATTGTTAGCCTGGGAAATCAAGCACAGGTGCAAGGCTTCATTTTATCTATGCTAAGGGCTTATTGTGTTAACTGCCTCTGGTCTTGGGGTTGACTTTCTCTTTCGGAATGGCTGCATACAAATTAGTGTGGGTTTTGAAGACTAAGGATACTAAATGAGTGTATCTTTGCTATACAACAAATATGAACTATAATATTCAGTGCTGGCTTCTGATGTGTCAGTAAGTACAGAAGTGTCTCAGACACAATGACCTTTGCAACCTTTCAAGCTGTGTAATATTCAAATGGTTTTGTATATACTTAAATCATGTAGGATGATGTAAAACCAGTATGACCTTGTCTAGTCTTAAACTTAACAATAAAACTTTTGAAAAATGAGGCCATTTTTGAAGCACTTATATTGCAGTCCCTTGAAACAGATACAACTTATCTCAGACAAACTGACAGCAAATGCAGAGCAGAGATAGAAGGTGGCATTTTCCTGGATTCCTTCATGGGGTCTTTGTGGTAGGTAAGTTTTTTTTCTGGCAAAATCAACCCTGGTGTTCTGCTCCCTTCAATGTGTTCCCTTTGTTCTTCTAGATAAAAAAAGCAAAGGTTTCAATGAGACTAAAAACATTTTTGTACCTTTTCTGCTGTCTAAATGAGCACCAGAAATGTAAACTGACAATTTCATTTCCTTCAAGTCAGATTCCTTGGGATATTTATCAGTTCTTATCCTCTCTTCTGCACTCCTACTTAGGCAAATTAATTTCCATAAAGATAAAAGGTGTCTGCAGTGCAGCCCTGCTGTGAGACTTCCAGCAGGGCTACCAGCACAGGGCCGGTGCTTGCTCACAGTCACGCTTCTCATTCATGCACCTTACTCCGCAGTCTGCTTCCCAGTATTTCTTGCAAACCTGGCCCTATTAATAACCTCTAGAGAAGATCTACTGCAACGCTTGGGAGTGGACCAAGATGGTCATATCTGAAGGTCCAAGCAGTGTTTGAATGAAAAATATTTTCAAAACTTGGGAAACATGGTATGATTTACTATGTCTTATTAATTTCTGAGGAAGATTTAAGGTGGTGCACAGAAAAGCTATTCACTCCCAATTTTAAACACTGAGATTTAAAAAAACTTTCAAGTTTTGTGTACTTAGGAAGGTTGGAGCTTCAGTGGTTTACTCCCTGCTCTGCTAGAATAAGCTCACAGAGGTACATGCTTTACTTTCAACCCCCTTTCAACTTCTGTCCTTCACCAAAAGTTGTCTTTTAAGAGACAAAATCCATCCATGTGTGTGTGCAGACAGTTGGTCTGTCGGCCAGATGTGCAGTCTGAACATTAACAGTGTGCCATATTTCAACAGAAAAGTACCAGAACAGATGTTGTGATTTTTTCCTGATTGCGTATCTCTACCAGACCTAGAAATGAGAACAATATAATGGCACATATAAAGAGCTGATAATACCTTTTGATGAATGGTGGCTGAGTATTAGCACTTCAATTATAGATTTCTGAACATACACATCTTGAATCTTCCTGACTTTTAATTATAAATTGCAACTCTTTCATGAAACACAAGGCCCACTCCTGAAGAAATGAAAAGTGATTTTCCCTCTCATTCTTCATAATGTATTTCCCCAGGAACTTTAATGAAGACACTGAAGGAAAATAATTAGTAATTCTCTTCAGAATAGCAGTTATTTATCAGTGTCCATCCTCCCAAACCTGTTGCTAATGAGCTGGAGAGATTAACATGCATATCAACACTGTACATCATTATAAAATATGTAGTCCCTGATACTTCTGTGGTAAATACAATGAGACTTACTTTGTGCCTTCTTTTCAAACAGCAAGTTAACCTGTTCATTTAGTGATCAATGAGCAACCTCTGATTGCTTAGCCTTATAAAATAAATAAGGACAACACAGGAGATAATTGCACTGATGCAAACTTTGTATTTTCTTTTTAAAATAAAGAATACATAATTTTCCTTAAATGAAATTTCCAATGCAGAAGACTCTGTTAGGTTAATAATATAAAAGACGCAGGCAGACTTAATCCTGTTATGAGCCTTAGTTGCCTAGCTTTACATCTGCATTGATCATGCATAATCTTTTGATGATACATGTCAGTACCAGCATTTAGAGAGCTGTAAATGTAGGTTTAAATGCATCTGGACATAAGAACATGGAAACATGTCTTGGTCTCACAGCTTAACTTTAACTGAGTGTAGCATTGTATCAGTATATGTTAGTAGCAAAACTAATTGTATTTAGATATAGATATAGTATATATCAACTCAGAAGTAGGCTCCACGTCTTGTACCTGTGGGATGTATGGGAAGCATGAATAACCCAGTGAAATACAGGTGGGGCAGAAGGAATGGTGAGAGCTGTCAGAGCACACAGCCTATTGATCGTGATAATGTTTCTGGGGCTGCTTTCTCGCTGATTTACACACTAATGCATCATGGTTATCTGAGGCTGTACATCAGATGATAGGTCAGTAGACACGTTTCTGATGGCTGCATGACCAGATGAAGGAAATCAGCCCTAAGAATATGGTAGGAAAGGTCACTAAACATTTGCATCAGACTGGAAAATAAAAAGCAGACAAAAATGAACAACAATCTGAAATATATTGGTTTTCTGGAGCACTGCAAGAGGTCATTAGGAACTGTAGAGAAATGTATTATATTGCCACGACCACAATAAATACAATTAAGTATTCAGACTGTTGGGCATAAAATACAGGCAATCTATTGAAACTGGCTCAAAGGCCTCTTATAAAGTGATACAGCACATTCTTAATAAAATGTCAGACAATATGGTGTGTGCACTACATACCATGGACTTCTGTGCTGGGTCAGGCTGGGATTGGAGTTACCTTTCATTGCAGCAGCCAGTACGGTGCTTTGTTCTGCACTGGTGGCTACAGCAGAGCTAACAACACCACAGCATTTCAGCTGCTGTCTGTCCCCAGCGAGTAGGCAAGGTGCTGGGCAGGGACACAGCCAGGACAGCTGGCCCAAGCTGTCCATCCCATACCCCCTGCCCTATAATATCATGCAGCATCAACAGCGGGGAGGAGGTCTGGGGTGGAGGTGGGCATCAGTCTACCTGGGGAGGTGGTGAATGACTACACCACTTGGGTGGTTCTGGTTTTTGTTTCACCTCTTTCCTTCACTCATTAAACTCTTTATATCTCAGCCAACAAGCTTTCTCACTTTAGCTCTTCCTGCTTTCTTCCTCATCTTGCTGGTGGAAGGGCATGACCAAGAGGCACAGATGATAACCAGTGTCAACAGTCCACAACTTTACACACATAACATAAATCATATCTGGGGTCTGGGATGATGGAATGATTTATAGAAAATATTAGAATAATATTAGAAAATATATAGGATGATTTACAGAAAATATTTTGTCTGAGTATTCTTTCCTTAGATTTTACATACATCCTAATTTTCCCTTGAAAGGTGATTCCTTTACAGTTTCTGAATTGGAGAAATTTTGTTCATACTTGCAACTCATGTGTTGCCCCGTGGCTTTGTTGGAGGAGGTACTGATGGAGAACTTTTGAATAATCTATTAAAGCATGGATTACTTCTGTTGAGGATGTTGTATTTGTGTATATATATATATGTGTGTATATATATATATATATATATATATATATATGAATTTTCTGCAGGCCAGTGTCATGCAGTTTGCTTTAAATAGGCATGGAAATAGAAAGAACAAAGAGGAAGCAGAAGGGTGATTACACTTTTCATGTTGGAGCACTGCATGTAGTTCTCTTTAATATTTATAGATCTGGCAAAATAAATCCAGTGTATATCAGGAGATTCATTAGAGAACATAAGAGTTAATTTTGTTTCTAGTCAACCTTTTGATGTGGGTAAGATTAGTGATTTTTCTGGTATATTGCCCCTTCACTCACTATTTTCTCCCATTTCTTGTAGAACAGACTAAAGAATTTGTTGCATGGAAAACATACTTCTTCCCATTAGGTCCTGTTCCTGGTTTTCCAGGATTTGTGATCATTGTGTAAATCTGAGAATAATTTCCTGTTCTCTACACATCCAATACCATTCTCTCTCTTTCTCTCTCTCTCAGTCTAAATGAAAATGAGAAGCAGGACTAGTGGCACTGCCTATTGTAAGACCTTTGCATCCAGGTCTATATATTTTGTCTAGAACTTTAAATATCCTGAAACTGACACACAAATGTTCTACATTCTGTTTTAATCTTAATTTATCATGGAGCAACCTTCATCATGGGGATGTCTCCCATGAAAACCTAACCCATTTTGCCTGGGCTTATGCACAGATAAGATACACGTACAGTTCCCAGTACTTATTTACCTTGCAGTACTAATGTGGAAAATGGATGAGCAGCACCAGGTTGGTACCACTTAGGCTGAAAAATACACTGGACTGAAGATAAGAGCTGTGTTCACAAATGCTGCCACTGAGACCCACCTTGCACAGGGGGACAAGATCCCCTCTGTGGGCATGGGGGTTAGAAAAACTACCAGGGAAAAAGGGGAACTGCTGGCTGGTGTTTAGACCAGAATGAGGAAATAATCTGAGAAAGGATAAAGGGGAGGCTTGTGTGAGGAGGGCACTGTGTCCATACAGATGAGGTTATATACCAGGGCAGCTACTGTATATGAAACACACTGAACGTGCAGGGCACTGTTCTTGGCATGTCTCCAAAACTCTTTGATTTTTTTAGTCTGGCCCCTCAGACAGGCACCTGTGAACCAGATATGTTCCTGATTCTGTAGCTGTCAGCTTACACCAGCTGTGGCTCCAGACCTGCGTATTCAGCTGTGTGATCTGTCCTGTTTTTCTAATTTTCTTGCTCTTCACATTTTAGGACCAGCATTTCAAGGGCACGTGGTGCATGTCATTCCTGCTAAATGACAGGCATGTCAAAGGACATTTAGGCAGTATACATCTTTGGCTAAAATCTTGTTAGCTTTAAATATGTAAGCAAATATAATGGACTAAAGCTGATGTGAAAACATGTCGATAAATTAGTTTCCCCAGTAGACATTCCAAGGACCTTATTCACTGCAACTGGCAGAAAACTCGAGTACCAATGGCAAAGGAATTAAATTCATCAGCCTAATCTGGCTGTCCATCTTCTGCGTGCTGATGCAATTTTCTTCCATGTAAGAGAAATAAGCAGAGTTTGGGGCAGTGTTGGTGTTTGTGGATATTTCATCTATGTTCCTGGTTTGTTTAGCCATGTTTTCCTCACATGGGAACAGGCAGCATTACTTGAAAGGCAGAAGCACTACTTTGTTTTAATACCTTTTATTTTTATTTCCTTTTACTGAATGATTCACAAGTATTTTACTTAAAGCACCATCACTGTCTAGTGACCAGGGAAGTAGGAAGGTTTTTTTGTCTACACAAAGATGCTCCATTTCAGATAGAAGTGAGAGTGACTTCCAGAAGAGTCTGACCCAACATTTATACAATGCACACACAGAGCAAATGCCACGCACCACTCCCGTTGGCTGCTCCACCTACCCACTCCTATCCAGTTTCTGTGCTGTAATAGAAAGCGTTGTTTAGCTGTGGGAGTGAGACCATGGACTCACAAACAGCTTTTCATGCTCAGCTGCAACGGCCACATTCCCCAGATATTTCTGGGACCCTAAAACCAGACTTCCAAACGGGGCAGCCCTGGAGCTGGGTGTGATGTGGTGGAGGAGTGTCTGCCCGGCCCCACTGATGGCACGCAGGGGCTACACCTGTAAACACAGAGTGGGTATCAGGAATGGCTCAGTAAACACGTCCTGTCGTGGTATAAAATGGTTTAGGTATTTTTAAACATTTAGTGATCTTTTCCCTGGCCTTTACCACAAACATTCCTGTGGCCTGCAAAAAAATGCATTTGTGGTTAATTGTTTTCTCCACTGGGTTGTGTTCTGTTCAGATTAACGTCTGCAATGCATTTAGACAGCCCGCATGAACTAGTGCATTCCCAAAGCCTGACAAAGGTCTGCTACAAGTCTGGTCTACCATCATTGTACCAAATGGAAGAGATGCTTGAGATACCTCAGATGTTGGCAGCCAAGTAAATAGTCCTACACACCATGAATTCGAACAACCTCTTCCCAGAAATCAGAAGTTAATTTTAGGTTAAAGGAGAGTGAGTTGTGCCAATTGTATTCCAGTATGACCAGTAAAGTGCTTCCTCATGGGCTGCATATTCCTTTCAGACTCCCAGGTTGCAGCTCAGTATTACCAGGGCTCAAATGAGCCTTACTTGATAGCTCTCACAAGTCACTCCGAAGTCCTCTTCCACTGTCTTGTGAGAAATCTCCGGTTTATTGGGGCTGAAAACAGTGTATCAGAGGGATAGAAGGTGAATTGGCAGTTCTTCATCTGAACATGCCCCCTCAGCACATCTGTGACTTATGCCTTCCAGTCTCGAAGACGTCTTCTGAACGTGATCTGTCTCTGAATAGTTATGTTACCCTTAATTAAATTGAAAGACTAATTCACATGGCACAGTTTGGCTAAAATGATTTCAAATGTCAACGTTGACTTACAGGAAGCTTATCTGTTTCATGAGGGTTTCCTTTTTGCCTGTTTTCATCTTGAGGCAATCTGATTGCATGCAGTGGAACTATTTACTTTGAGAATAGGAAAGACCATGCCTGTGAATACTAACTAATCCTCAGCCTTTATTAAACTGATGTTTATATGGTGGAAAAAAAAAGTGGGGGGGGGGGGGGGGAGAGGGGGGGGGGGGAAAAAGGGGGGGCGGATAAGTAGAAAGCAGTGTCTGAAAATGCAAGTCAGAATCTGAGAAAGATTTGCACAGGCAGGAGGAACAAAGCTTTCAGAGGGACATTTCCTCTGTGGTCTGCTTGGGAGTGTCATCCCTGTACTAAGTGTGGCAGGACATTGCATGCACATGTGTGTCTGCCGCTGACCGCAGCTGTGGCACAGGTTGGGATGGGGCTGCCACACAGACCACAGTGTGCAGAAACAGCTGCGTGATTGGCACCTTTGCCTTTGTCTTCACAATAGCCTTTTTCTATTCCTACAACATTAAACTCTGTTAACTGATTATGCAGGATCTCAGCCTTCCACGTGATCCCGTTACCTTCAGGCGTAATTGCAAATGAGACAAGAAATCTCAGCTGTACTGTTCCTTATAATGGCATTCATTATTTGTCCGATGTTAATTATTCCTTGCAGCTGACAAGAAGCACAAAGTCCAAAGAGTTAATTTTCAGTATAATGAAAAATCAGTACATGCTAATATGCTCCTTGTTCCTTCCTGTATTTACCCAGGAAAGCATTGTTTTGTTTTGTCCTGTGAATACTTAAAAGGCAGGCACAGAGTAAAAGATGAGAACAAAAGCCACAGAAAGCCAACCCAGGAGCACCTGCCACAAGCTGGGCACAGAGAAAGCAGCTGTGGGGCTAAAACTCTGTAAGTTTCCCTTCTGTGTCCTTTGGTGCCCTCCTGCTGCAGCCCAGCCCCCTTGATGCACTTGTAGGTGTGCAACTGAGCTGACAGATGATTGGGAGGATGGATGGACTGTCCTACCCCTCTCTAGTGGCATAGAGATTGGGGACAGTGAAATCAGCATTGCAGGCAGCCCCCTTCTCGATAGGCAGTGGGATGAGGGCTGCACCCTGGTGACACTGGGGAGCCACAGGGGAAAAACCTTGGGGCTGACCACAAAGGTGATGCTCTGAGTGAGGTCCATCAGAGGAGGAGGAAGGTCAACCTGTGGGTTATTCCTTCAGTGCACTGTGGTACCGCACACACCTGGCTGAAGAGTTTAGTCCATCACCTAAAACTCACCTTGTCCTGCAGTACAACCAAGCCTGTATTTTGCACATCTCTGGGTGCCTGTTATGCCCGGACTTCACAAAGAATCTCTCAAAGGCATCAATATCCAGCCTTTCTCTACTTGCACGTCATTTAACTCAGGATTTTTTCTGACTGGGGAGTGCCTCAAAGACGTACATCTTTTTTCTACTAGCCTCTGTCTGCAGTGTTCTCAGTTCTGTTTTTGCCTGTTGGTACATTTGTTTCTTTTGCCCTGTTTTGTTCTCTGCTACAGGACATGTATATTATGAGGACCATTCATCTCTGCACTACACAAGCATTTCAGTGCCAGTTCAGGAAGGCCTTGCAACTTTATGCCTGTTCAAGTCCCACTTACTTAGGCCTGTGTGCTGCCCTCCCATGCAGTACGTGCTGAAGTGCTTTGGTACATTGTGGTCACTAAAAATTGTTGATCTCAATCCAAGCAAGTGTGATGTGAAGAAGGGGAATCACTTGGTATCATCACACCTCCCACAGTGCAGACTCACTTGGAGCACAGTGTGCAGCTCTGGGCTCCCAGCCTACAACGGGTGTTCAGGCCCCTGGAAGCACGCAGAGGAGGGCAGCAAGCCCGGCCCAAGGGCCGGACAGCTGTGCTGTGAGGAGAGGCTGAGGACACTGGGGCTGCCCAGCCTGGAGAACAGGAGGCCCAGAGGCGGCCTTGCTGCTCCCGGCAGCTCCCTGAGGAGGGAAGCGCAGAGGCAGGTGCTGGCCCCTGCTCCCTGGGAGCTGCTGGCGGGGCACACGGGAACGGCACAGAGCTGTGCCAAGGGAGGGCCCAGCTGGGCATTGGGAAGCCTTTCTTTACCCTGAGTGAGGCCAGACACTGCAACAAGCTAGGAAGCAACAGGCTTCCTAGCAAGGTGCTGGGTGCTCCCAGCCTGTCAGTGTCCAAGAGGCGTTTGGTCAATGCCCTCAGTACCATGCTTTGACTTGAGCCCTGAACTGGTCAGGTAGTCAGACTGGATGACCTCTGAAGATCCCATCCAATAGAAATCTATTTTTTCTGTCCTGTCCCATCTCATCCCGTCCCGTCCCGTCTCCTCCCCTCTCTTCCTCTCTCCTCCCTCTGTATTTTTTCCTGAGAACACTGCCTAGAACTAATTCAACATCAAAACACAGCAATAAAAAAATAAAAGTGGATTTATTTCAGATCTTCCAAACACTTTCAGTGATGCAGCTTTACAGTTTTGAGTTCCAAAATTTGGTGGTCAAATACTATGCAGATAGATGACACTACTCATGGGATCAATACAGTTTTGTGGAATGCCATATGATGTCTGCGGATACATCTTTCTCAGTCTCTCTTGTTGAAGCTGAAGTCCTTTTCTTCCATCCTCCTGCAGCCGTACTTTGAGGGAGAGAGAAAATGAATGTGTTGAATGAAGCAAGCACTTACCATCAGGAGAAAGGTTATGCCTCATCCTTGCAGCCAGCAGTAAGGTAATGAAAGCCAAACACCTCAGCTTTTTTTGTAGTTCAGGTCTATGTTTTCAAGGCAGTCTTTTGTTCTTTATAAAGTATACCAAATGTGACCTGTAAAATTGTACTCTTAAAATTAAAAAAAAAAAAAAATAAATAAATTTAAAAAGGCCTCTACCTGGCAAAATGCACTCAAATGCTAAGGTTTTCTCATTGTCAATTTTGCTCAATGTAAATCCTGCACCATTAATATTAGGAAATTCAAGGGGAAAAATATACTTTAAAAAAAATCATATTATTTCCTCCTTTTAGTCATAACTCTTAATTGCATACATTTTCAGAGGTATACATGCCTGGAAATTTCACCTAAAAATGTTGGAGGTTCCTTTGGAGGAAGTATTAGAAGTCATTGGATTGTGACAGAGATC
Source organism: Aythya fuligula (assembly GCF_009819795.1). Taxonomy (NCBI): domain Eukaryota; kingdom Metazoa; phylum Chordata; class Aves; order Anseriformes; family Anatidae; genus Aythya; species Aythya fuligula. The sequence goes on along the minus strand of NC_045593.1, from coordinate 78,823,786 downwards.
TGATGGATTTTCTTCTGCAAAATGCCTCTAAGGATTCCTCATTCTCTAGAAATTATGCCATTGCCCTCTAAAATGAGCAACCCTGGCTAAATAGGATTCAGCTTCCTACCATGAAGGAAGATGACAGTCCCATCTCACAAGCAGAATCATGACTAGGTCAGTGTTCAGCAACTTGGATCCATCTTTGTGTGTTGTGACATTTGGTGTTGTGGCTCACACTGACATCTTAGCTAGGAAGCTGTCACCAGCTTGCTGTCTTCTCTTTGGTGTAGTAGGGTAAGTTTCTCTCGTGCTATGATCACCTGCAGTATTTCTGGCTGGGTTTTGGGTAACAGTAGTTTCTTAAAACAATGTGATACGGTATTTTAGGAAGTTACCATAGAGACCACCTATCTTGTTTTTGCACAGAGTGGAAGTTTCCCATCTTTTAAGTGATTATAGCATTATAGAAGTATAAAGCATTATAGTACAGAAGCATGAAGCATTATAGAAGTCATGATAGCATGTAGAAGTATGCAGGGCTTCCATTTAAGGACACACCATTCCTTTATAAGAATGAACAAGTTTAAAATGAACATTTTTAAAATGCACGTTAAAATAAAATAATAATTATTATAATTATAATAATAATTTACATGTATTGGGCTCACACATTCTTGGCTTCTCAGATTTGACACAAAGGAAATCTCAAAAGACTCGAACACCTGAGCATTGTTTTCCACTTGTTTAGCTTTATTATAGCTAAGTGGTATTCCATTCCACTTAACTGAAACTCTGCCTAAATAATAGTGGAGTGTATATTTTACAGGTTTATTTTTTGACTATTGACCTTCTTTTCACAATGCATTGTTCTGGAGTCACCAGGAACAAAGGCTGGTACAACCTCCTCAGAAGAAATGCTTAACCCAAAAACTGTCAGCATGCATTAATCTTCATAATGTGAAACCTTGTGCATATTTTAATGAAATATTGAAGCATTCCCACATAGCCAGCCGAAAACATTTCCTTTGAAAGCGTAGAAAATACCTGGCACCATTTGCTTAGCATTTTCGTACACACCCATGCTGTCATGGGCACACACACAAACCCAGGGGAGGCAGGGCCAGATCCTCCTCTGGTTTAAAACAAACAATTGGAGGAGGCTGTGGGACTCCAAGGCAAAGGGGGAGTTATTAAGTAAACACACCCATAGACTGGTCATTAGGAAAATGGTCTTAGCACTGAGGCTGACTGGATGGTGTGGGTGTGACAAGGCCCTGGTCTGGAGGTTGGTGTTTATATCATAAAGTGGAGGCTGTATAAACCACAATCCCAATCTGAGTGTTTGTTCTTCAGGAAGAACACAATCATCACTTCTTAAGGAGGACCAAAGCCCATGCACATGGGACAGGCAGCTCCTTCACTCCATCAACCTCTCTTGATAAGAAAAACCCCACACGACCTGCCATGACCCATTTAGTGATTAATTTACATCACGGGTATAATTATTGATGACAGACATTTAAGCCGTTTTACCTCAGAGGATTTTATTCAAAGACAAATCCAGCTATATAGCTGGTGTCTTCAGCCCTCCCAGTACACAAAACAGGGAGCGTGCTTCATTTTTCCAAGTCACACTGCACCGAGGGCTGTCCGAGACATAAGGCAGGCTGCCATTATATTTAGCTTCAGGAGGTGGTAATTAGAATGACCCAGGATTTTTCAGAACTACTACATCTTAAGAAACACAGCTTTACCTCTGTTAACCTTCTACACAGCTGCCAAACTGAACAAGCACTGTGGGACTAAAAGCATAAATTAACTTAGTGACTCCTTCAAAACAGTATTGATTCGGGAAGTGCAATAATGGACGACTGCTTCCTCAAAACCTGCACTTAGTTCAAGTCATTGAACAAATGTACATGAGGCCATTAATTCTGTGGGATTTTATAATGTGATTTAAGTAATATACCAGACACTTACACCAAACCATTTCAAATGCATGAGATCTGGTATAAAAGGGGAGGTTTCAGAAAGGTTGCAGAGATGTATTTCAAGCCACTGATGTTTTCTTCACCCTTTTATTTTGTTAGAAGGCAGAAGAATATTCCTTTATGGAAAAAAAAAAGAAAAAAAAAAAAAAGAAAAAGCTGAGAACCAAAGTCAAATTCTTTAAGGAAAGTTGATGAATAGTCTGCAAATTCAGAGGGGTTAGCCAATCAGATTTATTGAATACCATGTTGCCCCCCAAAAAATTGTGGGTTCTAAATTCTAGAAGAGTTTGAGCTGATAGAGACTTGTGGATTTGTGTCACATTTTATGTACAACCCATAAAGCTGTTGTTTTTTTTTGTTGGTTTATTTGTTTGTTTGCTTTTAACATTGTTCAGCAAGCAAGGATTAATTACCCTGACCAATCTGTCTTTTTGGACAAAGCAGTTCCACCTTCAAAATTTTTCTTACTTCTCAGAACTTTTGATTTTGAAAAGTATATTTTCAGTGCACTTAACTGTATGTGTATGACATTGTCCAAATATAGTTACCTGTAAGCGGTGAGAGTATAAATCACGTTTAAAACCACCATATGAAGACAGAGCAGCTCAAGGTTAGTCCCTGCAAAACTGGCATGTTTGTTCTTTACAAGACCTTCCCTCAAAAATGTCTTTATTAACATTGAGATTCAGCTCCTCTGCCTTTTCATGGGCCCTTGGCTGGCACAGGGTCTCCGAAACAGGAGGCTCTGGGAGGCAAAGAGATGTGCTGCTGACAATCCTGTCACACTGACAGCCACGGGTCCAATGGGCTTCTGCAGCACAGGCAAGGAGAAGTGACCTTCATGCATAATGCAGGGTCCTGACACTCATCTACCCCCTGTGTGGTGCGAGTTCCCGGCTACGTGCTGACATCTCAAAACATCAGCCGCAGATACTTCTGTCATCTTGGAAGGAATGAGATATTATAATTGAGTTACTGTGAAGGCTGTGAGAGACTGGGTCTGGCGTGGAGCTGTCAGCATCTCACGATGGCCATGCAGAGCCCTCTGTATTGGGTTAGTGAAAATAACATTTCTTCCAGTGTTTTAATGGCATCGATCTTGATAGTCCCATGCTTTGGATCAGTTTTACACTGGCGTCACTTGAACAGGCTTCAGCTGAGTTACTCTGATGTTACGCTGATAGGATCCAGGAAGTCTTCTGATACCTTACCTTTCCTGACAAGTACATCTGGATGTAAAATGTCTGTGTGAGTAGCAGAAGGGAGAATACAGATAGGGTTTTGCTTGTTTGCTTTTGTTTTAGTGAGACTACAATTCTGATTTGGAAATTTGATTAGTTCTGCCTGATCTTCCCTGAGTCATCCTGAGAATAATACCTAAATATGTTTCTTTTGAAATCTTCACAGTATTAGGACTCACTCCTCTTTATACTTCTCCAGCCTCTAAAGACAATGCGCTCTGAGGATGTCCTATGCACTATTTACTCTTTTACAAAGAAATGATGTAGCACAATTTGAAAGAGGCTATTAGAATAGATGCTATTTAAGCAGTCTTTTCAATTGTCAGTGTGATCTCTTTTTATATGAATATATTATGCTTTCAAAATCTATTTGAGAGGTAAGATTTGCTCATTTAACTATAGGTATCTAGAGGCAGAAAAAAATAAAGAGGCTGAGGAAAGTGTTGGTATTCCAATACAGTGGGATATTGAACAACAGTGATGATACAGATTCACTTAGATCTGTGGGTTTGTTACTAAAGTCTAGCCTTACTTGGACTGCAAATTGTTGAAATTTTCCTAAAGATAACCATGGAACTTATGGAATAAAGGTAACAGATTTAGGTCCTCAATTAATTCTTTTCCTTACTTTGCAAGTAATTTATGTCTTTACATTTTTTTTCCTATTCCCTTTATTTTATTTGATCAAAAGGAGAATCTTTCGTTCAGTCTGTTTTCCACCATACTGGACAAGAGACAACAAATACCTGTGTGTTTTTAACCCTGGCATACGGAGACATAAGGTCCTGTGTGCCCAAATCTGTCACGATGACAGGACATATTTATATTGATTCAATGCAAGCCTTTTGATAAGTTAATTCCGTGAATAATTTATTTATTTAATTATTTTTAATATAGATCTAATATACAATGCAGGCACCACTTCCCTCTTGGGATACAGTTCCTAAATGCACGTAGGGCACCCTTCTGTTTTTGAATCTTGGTTTTCATGCACCTGCATTTAAAGGCATTTGATGTGGCTACCCTTGAAATCTCAGCTGCTGATTGCCATGTGGGATAGGTGGGCTCTCTGCTGCTCTCCCCGGGGCAGCAAAATTGCCAGTGTTAGACTGAATTAAACACACATTCCCAAGTGCTGGCAGCCATGCTGACTTTGTGTGCTCAAGCAGCAGTGTTGTTTGCACTCCTGCACTGTTATTCCATTTTGCCAGTGGGAGGCATCCCGTCAGCCTTCACTGTGTCTTCCTTGGGCACAAGGAAAGGTAGTAGGGGTGACTGCAGCATACCATTATTCCCACCTGAAAATGGGACTTCGCAAAGGTCAGCATACTCATTTATAAAAATATCTGCACTACCACTGTTGAGCTTCTTGTCCAGTATGGATGAACAACAGAAAAATAATAGGTGATGGATGGTAACAGACTGCTGGGAAAGATTAGCAGGATGGCTTCGATTTTCTGCTGGAGCTCATCATAATGTGGCATCACTATTTTATTTTTTTTCAGTTACATGGGACGGCTGAGGGAGATGAAAGCTCTTGTGGCTGCTTGCTTACATGTATACTGCCTAGGTGACACCTCGTGACATGCCTGGCTACTGCACATCTGCAAAGCTGTTTCAACGCTTGAGTGCATCTGTAACAATGTTGTAATATTTGTATATTTTCCTTAAAGCTCTTTTCATCTGGGTTCACCTTGGAAGGATGATCCAAAAATCTAGAATATGGAACATCTCTCACTCATGCTATTAAACATGGGCATTACAAGAGCAGCAGAGGGGACCCAGAGGTGAACCTCACCAGTGCAGGCACAGGACCTGGCCTGGTGCTCAGGTAACATGCTCACAATCAGTGGATGGACAAAGAGGAGGCAAGGAAGAAATTGTGCAGTCCTGTGAACAGCATCAGCCACTGCTGCTACCAACACTGAACCATCTGCCTTGCTGCTTGCCTGGCTGCCTAAAATTATTTTCCACTCCACACTTTATTACTAGTTTCCATAGCAGGTCAGCACAGAATCTGGTGTAAAGCTCCTGCCTTATCATTTTGCAGCATGAAAATGAAAAGGCTGCTGGCCATGATTATTTTATACAACTTGAATACGTGGGCGAAGGAAATTTAAGAGACAGTGCTGACAGATCCTCAGATGATGAGAAATAACTGTACTTCAGTAGCACTGCTCTTGGTTTTGCAGATGCCTTTCTAATTACTGGCAATGAGGACAGAAGTAAAACTGAGATTAACAAAACTGGTTGCATAAGGAATTTCAGGTAAAAAGAAAAGTGAACATTGAATCAAAAGGGTAATGATCCCACTAGCAGCACACTGACTGCTGCTCTACAGTGTGAGGACACAAGATTTTCATGTCAATCATGCAACAATAGAAATGACTCTTTTTTTTTTTTTTTTTTTTTTTTTTTTTTTTTTTTTGAATACTACCTTTAATTAATAGGACTTAACCTGTGTATCACACAAGCATGTAAATCACCTGTCTATCCATCTGTCTAAATATCCATCTAGTTTGAACCTCTTCTTCCTTTGTTGTTATTCACAGATGTCCCTAAGGGTACCATTGAAGCAGAACATTGCTGAGTAAATCGATATATTTTAAGGATGATATTTCATGCAAGCAACACTAATTATCACAAAATAATGAAACTGTATCTTCAAACCACCTGACCATATACACTGCAGTATTTTATGTTCAGTCATCCTTTGAGTGCCTCTGATGGTTCCAGTAGGTGGTTTGTTTGTTTGTTTTTCATGAAGCATCACTATTCCCACCAGCTAAAATTAAACTGTCTCAGTCAGAGTGGAATTAGAAAACCTGCAGCAATGGATAGTCAGTCCTTTCAGACAGAAGCAGTTGTAAGGATATTTTTAAACATTTCAAAAAATGTTAATTTCTAACTGCGGAATTCTTTTTGTTTGACTCACTGCTTTTTTTTTCCCATGTAATCCCATGAGATTAAAATTTGGTGAGAAACAGATGCTTATTTTTAGATACGTTTTTATTGTTGGGGCCAAAGACAAGACTTCAGTCTCATAAAGAAGAGGGTCTTCACTGATGGCACTGTGCTAATTGCTGTCATAATCAAGTTCTTGACAGCCAGAAGCCAGCTTCAGGAGGAAAGTGTGAAGTGAAGTCTATTGATAAATTGATGCTAAGCCTAATGCTTTTCTTTCTTTGGTCAGTATTCCCCAGCCACTCTGTGGTGGTCTTTAACCCAGAAACATTTGAAGCATGCGGACAGCAAAAAAGCACAGAGGGGCCTGTAAGGGAACACCGTGCAGAGGTTTTTGAAGTTTGGAGCACTCTTAGAAGCTGCTGAACATAGGTGAATATCCAGAAGGAAGAGGAGAGAAGGACAAGTCCAAGAGGAGACATGGTTCAGCAGCTGTTACCTTTGCAAACTTCATCCCACTTCCTACTCATTATCACAGAAAGGCTGAGGCTGGCAGGGACCTCAGGAGCTCATTTGGTCCCACCACTGCTCCAGCAGTACCACCCAGAGCAGGGCGCCCAGGCTCATGTCCAGGCAGCTTTTGGAGTTCCCCAAGCAGAGACACCACAGCCTCTCTGGGCAGCATGCACCAGTGCTCCATCACTCACACAGCACAGAAGTGCTGCCTGGTACTCGGGGGGAACCTCCTTGCTCCAGTTTGTGTCCCTCTTGTCCTAGCACTGGGCTATGGCAAAAAGAGCCTCCCTTCAGGTATTTACTTGCATGGATAAGATGAGCAGGATGCCCTTCCTTTATCCAAAGATACAGGGCAACAAAAGATAGAAGACACAGAGGCTGTAGCATCTGTTATTGCCTCATATTACAGACCACTAATAAGATTTAGTAATGTGATAGAAGTTCATGAGTCCATTGCATCTTAGCAAGTCACCTACTCATTCACTGATGTTAACAGTGAACGGCCACACTAGAAAATGTATTCCTGGTGCAAACAATCTTGTTAGGATAAAGAAAAACAAAAAATGAAAAACAAAAAACATAAAGCAAACAAACAAGCAAACAAAAAAACTGAACTGGAAAAGAACTTGATGAATGTCAGCATGATCCATCGATATGCCCAGCAGTGACTGCACTCTATGTGCATGGATGACTTGAGACAAAAACTGAGGCAAAAGAAGTGTGGCCACCATAGTATCCCAGATACGATGTGTGTGTGAGTAAAATTTGTTTTAGGATTTCACCTGGTCTCTGCATTTAGTGTTTTGGGGGTCTGAGCCACGCAGATTAATTCATTGTGACAGCCTTCCCAGCTGCTACCTCACCAGCCTGCAGGAGGAACACATCCCCTGCCTGTCTGATGGTTTCTGATGTGCCTGTTGCCTACTCACCCCCCTCAGCTGTAGCTGTTGACAGAGGATTAGTCTTTTGTAATGATGCTCACCCACAGGATGGTAAGAAAAATGGAATGAACTTTATTTTGGAAAAGCTGATATCCTTAATGTATGTAAAGCACATACCTGGCAATATGTGCATACTTCTCTTACTCACTGATCCAACCATAAATGGTTATTTTACGGTTTCTATGCCAAAGGAAATAACACCAAGTGTTAATTCTGGATCTTTTGTATATTTAATAAATATGTTGGTTTTTGTGTTTTTTTGTTTTTGTTTTTTTTTTTTTTTTTTAATTTATTTCAGGCAATTAATTCAGTTATTATATGCAACTGAAATTATTGTTAGTCCTTTTGATATCCCAACTGCCACCTTCCAACATCTTAGTACATTACTGCTTATCATGGCTCTTTTTAATGATCTTCTGGTAATTTTCTCTTCATGTTCCTCCCAATTGAGCTGAATTAATTTTTTCAGGTCAAGTTTTATGAGCCATTATGTGAAATGCTTCACTAAAACCCTTACGTACAATCATAATACATACTTCTTTGCATTATTATACTCTACATTTGCTAATGCACAGATTTCCTTGCACTTGCTCGCCCACTGTCCATCTATGACTAATATTCCTCTTCCAGCTACCGATTAAAAAAACCCCGTCCCTATGAATTTCAAAAATAGCAACAGAAGAACAACATAAGTCAAGAGAAAGTGAGTCCCTTTTCCCTTTCCCTTACTTTCCCCACTGTATTCTCCTGGAGAAGCTGGCAGCCAATGGCTTGCACAAGTACACTCTGCTGGGTTAACAACTGGCTGGAGGGTCAGACCCAGAGAGTGGTGGTGAATGGAGAGAAATCCAGCTGGCGACCAGTTACCGGTGGTGTTCCCTAGGGTTCAGTGTTGGAATCCATCCTCTTTAAGATCTTTATTGATTATTTGGATGAGGGAATTGAGTGTACCCTCAGTAAGTTTGTAGATGACACCAGGTTGGGGGGAAGTGTCAACCTGCCGGAGGGTAGGAAGGCCCTGGATAGGTTGAATTGATGGGCAGAGGCCAATAGGATGAGGTTCAACGTGGCTAAATGCCAGGTCCTGTACTTTGGCCACAACAACCCCATGCAGCACTACAGGCCTGGGGCAGAGTGGCTGGAAAGATGTGAGGAGGAAAAGGATCTGTGGGTGCTGGATGGTGCTTGCCTGACCGTGAGCCAGCAGTGTGCCCAAGTGGCCAAGAAGGCCAACGACATCCTGGCTTGTATCAGGAACAGTGTAGCCAGTGGGACCAGGGAGGTGATCATCCCCCTGTACTCAGCTCTGGTGAGGCTGCACCTTGAGTACTGTGTTCAGTTTTGGGCCCCTTACTACAAGAAGGACATCGAGGCCCTGGAGCATATTCAGAGAAGGGCTACAAAGCTTGTGAAGGGTCTGGAACACAAATCCTGTGAGGTGTGGGTGAGGAAACTGGGGTTCTTTGGTCTGGAGAAGAGGAGGCTCAGGGCAGACCTCATTGCTTTCTATAACACACCTGAAAGAAAGGTGTGGGGAGCTTGGGTTCAGCCTCTTCTCACATGTGATAGGACTAGAGAGAATGGCCTCAAGTTGCATCAGGGGAGGTTCAGGTTGGGAATGAGGAGACATTTATTCTCAGAAAGATCAGTCAGGCATTGAGACAGGTTGCCCAAGGAGGTGGTGCCATCACTGCCCCTGGGGGTGTTCAAGGAAAGTTTGGATGTGCTGCTTAGGGACATGGTTTAGTGGGTGATATTGGTGGTAGGGGGGGTGGTTAGCCACCACATGCTTAAGCACACGCAAGATGCTTATAGATGTTGCATCTCAGAGGAGTGTGTTAAGTACACATACTTTTCCCGTATGTTAAATGCTATGACATGCTAGAGTTAGTTACGATCCCCCTAAGCAGAATATCACCAATGGCACAAGTAACTGCTCGTAGATGTTATAATCAAGGAAAACACTGATGACCATAAAACTGCTAATGAGATCCTGAACACTAGGTTGAGTAAGGTGATATGTAATCTTTCAAATGAAATAGTGACTGGCATTTTCATGACTTAATGTTTTACGCTTAGACTGGCCAGAGCTCAGGGCAGTGTTCAGTGGGGAACAGATTTGCCACGAGAGAAATTAAATAAAGGTCACAACAGATGTGTCTTTCATTTTATGCCTTTTTCTATGACTAGAATTCTTTGATTTTGTGTGCATGTGTATGTGTTATCCTAGTGATTTTTTTTATATATATATATCTCTGAGTAGAAACAAAGATGAAAATCTTATAGTTGTTTTTATCAGTTTGTTTCTCTAAGCATTTCCAAATAGTATTTTACTGAAGGTACTGAAAGCGCATGAATAACACGAATGCAATAGAAAGCGGCCAACATTTTCCAGATTGTCATATGCAATTGGGTCTCAGGTCTCTAGAGGTTGTTCATCACTAACAGTCTGTTTCTGAGATGTGTCTGAAATTCATGTGAACTTATCACCAAGGTGATATTGCTACACTGAAACGTCCTGAAAGATACCGCATAAATAAATTTTAAAAATTCCAAAGGGAATAAATGTATGCGACACACAACTCAGGTGGCTAGAAGTTTAAAAGCTATTACTTCCCATCATTAGTAGTCCCTGGGGCTAGAGCATTCAGCTGTGAAGACTGCTTTGTGCTTGCAGTGACACAAGGTCATCATAAAGAAATTATTTCCTGTGGTGCTTAGCTGGAGTATCTTTCTTAAAATGACTTCCATGGCTACAGGTAACTGTCCTTATAACCAGAAAACAAATACAAAACAAACAACAGAACCCAAACACAAACTCCTGTGTCTTTGCAGAACACTGAAAGTCAAGAATTTAAATTCCTCACTAACTTACATGTTTCCAAATTTGCATCCTTCAAAAGACACTTACAAATATTCAGTATAATGTATTTATTGGTGCATGTGAAATACTTCAGCAGATATAAAGAAATTGCCTATTATGTACCAATTTGCTAGTTCATTTCACATTAGTCCATGATTTATACCACATATCTTCAATGGGTTGACAGAAGAGAAAGAGTAAAATGATGACATTTAAGCTGTAAAATGCATTAGGAAGTGGACCAAAATAATGATATTTAAAAGATGAATTTAAAAAAATCCTTTTGCAAAGAAAATTGAATGATAAAAAGAAGTACAATTGTAATCTTTCATTTTTAACTTGATTTTCCTTATTTGCATTCTTCTCCAATACCATTGTGTTCAGTACTTATTCTCATGACATCTAACAGTGAGAGAAAAAGGACTGGAGAGTTGATATTATTATTGGCGATTGCTCAGGTAGCTATAATTCGTTGGCAAGTCAGACCATTATGGAATTTCACTCTTTGTTTTCTTCCAAACTACATTAGTTGTGAAAAACAAACCTTTTGTTATCCTGGTGAAATCTGTAAATGCACAGATGTAAATCATGATCAAAATACTCTTAATAATAACAGCTTGGAGTCTCCCAAGTGCAGAGATCATTATTGTGCTCAGTCAGCATGCAAAGCTCTAACAGAAATAATAAATGCTAATGAAGCACAATTTTACACAACTTCATGGGAAAGCTGGCAGGGGAAGGAACACCTGCAAAGCCCATGACCAAGCTTGAAATTTTGAAAAATCAGAAACTTTTCAATGGTAATTCAGACTGTTATGCTGACAAGGAGTCCTTGTTTCTTTGAGAGCAATTAGTAGCAGTTGGATGCCTAGAGGTATGCTTGTGGCCAGGAGAGTGGGCACAGAGTGTGCATGGAGTGATTCCTGCCGGCATCCATACACGATGCTTTTGCAGAAGGAAAGAAAGAACAGGAGGGGTGTTAGGGGGCTGGGTTATGTACAAAGTACAGAAATAAGGGGCCACAGATTTTTGTTTCCTGTGCTTTTGTTCAAGATCCTTCCTGGTTTCCTGATCTTCACTTCGTCATTTTGACATGACAGAGTTGTGAGATTGGCACAAGTGTAATGTGGCCATAAACTTGTTGCAGATGTGGTGTTCTTTTGATCCCACATTTTTCCTATGTGTTTTGTCCTGTGCAAGCTTATTTACTTCAGCAAGATGCTAATGCTAGGGACACAATCCTTCACACTACTTGTTTTCTCTGGGTTTTACCCTTTTTTTTTTTTTTTTTTTTTAAGGCAATTTACCTCCTACACAGTCAGCAATTACTCTATATCATGTTAAATCCTGCTAAACTGCTAACATCCACTGTGGCAAAAAAGCATTAGCAGGGGCCAGTCGTGAAATCTTGGAGAGTATAAAATAAATGCACGTATGTGTATATAAAAAAAAAAATGCGTTGTGGGATATTTCTAATGGAATATTTTGCTAAGGAATAACCATTTGTCTTACTGTACTTAGATTCTGATAAGGTGTAGATAAAAGCATATCTATGCTGCTAAAAAGGAGTTTTAAGTATTAATAGATCTTTTCTGCTGCTACCTTCCTCCTGCCCCAGGATCCTACATTATCACCTTTTCTTTGGATAGAAATTTAAAGTTTTCATGCTGAAGGAATATAACATAATTTTAACTGCCCAGACCAGTGGATACAAGTTTCAGTCTACTTTCCACTGAGTCCTTTTTTGAATAAGTAACACAAGACACAATTATTTATGAGCAGCTGGAAGAGCTGAAGCTGTATACACAACATACATTCACTGAAAAGAAATTTCAAGATTGACAAATGCCTCAGCCTTTTGGTGATCAGCTGCACATGGATGAATTTCACTCAGCTCATATACACATTGAGAAGAATATGTTTCATTTTTCTGATGCTCCAGAAAGCACTCAAAATCCTTAGGAACTAAAAATGCCCCTTACAAGTATATTTAAATTGCTTTCCTCAAAGGAAGAATACAAAAGAAAACATCCCTTATTCTTTTGTGGGGTCATTCAATAAAAATATACATAATGTATCCTGTGTAGATGATGATAGATAAAATAGCAGCTTAGAGTTATTAATAAAAAAAGTCATTATGTTAATAGAAATTGTTAATAGAAAACAATAAAAAACAAGGGGTATCACTGTAAAAAAAAATAAAATAAAATTGCTTAACAGCAAGTACTTTACATTTGTGACTTTAAGATAGCAAAAAATTAATTGTAACTGCATATTGAAGGTCTTGATAATGGACAACAACAAAGATAGAAAGTTTCTATGTTTCAAGAGCCTACTTCCATTCTTCCATAAAAACAGAAAAGAGATCATTTTGCATATACTGTTTTTCCCAAGTTTAGGAAAATCCCTAGTAGTGTTGATTGGAGACCAGTGTAGTTTCAAATTACCTCTGTAGATCTTGGTGCTGAGAATGTTCACAGCATGTCCATATTACAAAGGGCAGTATCCTAGAGAAGTTGTAGAGAAAATTTCGTAAGATAATGTCCAGTTTAAGGATAAAGTTTGAATTAAATGCAGTTATGCCCCTCTAGACAGAAGGAGTAGCTACTACTTCCTGAGGCAATAATTAATATTAAATTAATGCATAATGAAAATTCATTTGTATTAATGAACAGTACATTAAGCAGGCATTAATATTACATTAATTTTAGATTTTTTAAATTAGATAATATGAAAATTAAAACATGATCTCTCTTTTATTTATTTATAAAGGTCTATGGGACCTTAGAAAAAAAGATATGCAGACTATCCCCATTTGAGGAAGGGATACAATCATGTCTCCAAAGGGATCATAATGGACCATTACAAGACAAAAAGAATGGGAACACACAAGGTAGATTTCCTAAAAAAATGGAATAATAGTATCATAATTAATGTTGATCAAAGCTTTTTCTTTAGCAAGTAGTTCTTTTAAATTCTAGATTCTGGTGTGGAAAGTTAAGCCAATAAAGGTGCCTAGGCAGACACAACATCCTTCATCACCTCTGAGGAATTTGTTGTATGACAATGTGCAATAGAGTGATATATATCCAGCCATGTACCGAGGCAGTTTAATGGATTAAAGATAGAGTTCAGAAAATACTTTTAAAACATTGTCGTTGCCTTATCCTGCAATGTTAGGGAGGCGTTGGAAGAACAAAATTTGTCTCAATGGGTGTGCATATTGGCTCATTGATGGAAGCATGGTTAACTCATCAGGGAGTCCTGGTCCCCAGTTTCAGCTACGTGGATGGCTGTGCTCATCAGGCTCCTTGTTAGGCATGGACCTTCATTGATACTCTTCTGCTCACTACTCAGGTTTCCCCACCCAGAGAGTTAATTTGCTCAAGGAGGATGTGCACAAAGAGCAGAATATCTAACTGATGGTGTGGCTGACTGATGGATGAAGGCCATGGAAAGAAGTGCAGAGAAAGACAAGTCATAAGTTACATTGCATATACTTAGCAATACTTATAGAGGGGAAAAAAAAAAAAAAAAAAAAAAGTTGATATCAAAACAAGCAATAGCAATTGTGGAGTGGCAAATAATATATCAATGAATTTGGATCACCAGGTGTTTTTGCACAATGTGAAATGGCTCGTTTCAAAGGCAGCAAACCTTCTTCTACAATAAAGTGACCCAGCAGTGGAGCTAAGGATTACATTACCAGCAGAGCACAGCTATAACCATTGTTCTCAGAGCCTAG